>NC_066281.1:2737272-3040303 GCF_905404315.1 Leptidea sinapis | reverse complement strand
GAAGTACTAACGTTACTTCCGTCAGAATATTTAACCATTATATTTTAATGGTTTAAAAAATTGTTTCAAATTGCTCAGTCATATTTTTTGAAAATCTCCAAGTGTAAAAGTTCTCAGTCTGACGTTTACGACATTCGTTATTTTTTACTTTTTCTTCGTCCATTGGACAGGCAAAAGGCCCAAGCCCATAGAACCATATTCGTTAATATTCAATAACAACGTTATATTAATATGTGGGATATTAATAATTTAATTATTTTTATTCCATTATTTATTTAATAACACGGCTTTAATTAATGTAAGTATATATTTAATGGTATAAATTAAATCTTCTTGTCTTTCAACTTTTTAAGAATATTTGTTATATACTGAATGTCCTAGAATAGGTGGGACAAACAAGGGTAAACTAAAATAACATATTTTGTCTATGAACTTTCAGAGAAGCAAAAAATATATAAATATGAATATGTATCTGTTAAATATTACTAAAGTTAATTATAATTAAGTTTTATTTCAATCGCGCGTAAAGATTACACGCACACACTTTTTTTAAGGTTATAACCCTCACTTCTGGATTAATTACACAAATAAAATTTGAAAACAAAATTTATGAACAATGCGGAACTCGATCCTGCAACCTCTCGCGTTCGAGCGCTCTTAAATAATAAAAAACGCGAAATATTTTGCGTGTGGTGATAGAGGTAGGTGCATATGAAGAAGAATAAGTAAGTCGTCTTAACTTACCTTAATCTTCACTATAAGCAGAATACTGTAATAGAACAGTACTTTCTCTTCGTCTTCATACTAGAGCGCCCGTATCGTCGCACGCACACATACACACGGCTTATACAGCCGCTAAGAAATCTTGGGAAGATAAAACTATTGAGTGCCACGCCGTTCGCCACAGAGACTGGTCGCTGTCCGAGTTAAATTAGCTGCGCCGCGCCGTCCGCATCGTCAATCTTTTTGTATGTACCAACCCTAGCGCTCCGCCCAGACGTAGATTTAATAACGACGTAATATATTGTTCATTCCGCTGTAGAATAATTAGAATAAGTAGAATAATTTTTCTTCTTCTAGCTTTTCCTTGACTGAACGGGGATTAGATTTGAATCTTTGTCAAAAAGATCTATATACTTTTAATACACAAACAATTATTGTATTCAGTGAAGAGAAATAAAGAGCCTTACTGTATCGATTAAGTATACTCTACCAATTAATAATTAATATTAATGTACAGTAAAGCCTGTTTATTCGCGGAGTATAAAATGTTCCATAAATATGCCTTGAATACAGAAACCGTAACATACATAGAATGGTAATGGAATTTATGTGGGATTATAGGGGATATGGTAAATGTAAATTTTATTGAAGTTTATGACCATATTGGTCTAAAACTGGTATATACCTTAATGGTTTAAATAATATTCTAATTTTTTCTTGCCTGGTAGTTTTTTAAACACCCTTCAATTGGTTGTAATAAGGTTTGTTTTTCTTTTTTACTAGTCCATTTCACGACGCGTTTATAAATGGTATTGGGTTAGATGCCTATCGGAATCCTTTTTATTAATATGTATGTACCGCTGTACCGATTAAAAGAGCATAAAGAAATCCTTAGCCGCGAATATTGGAATTGGGTGGCATTTTTTTAATTCACGAACAGTGAAAACGCGAATGAAAGAAGCGGGAATGAGTAGCTTTTGCTGTTCTAGGCGTTTACAAATATTCCTAAACTCATCCACTTATAAACTGAGGTATTACAATCATTTTAAATATGTTCCACTACTGCGGATATCACTTACTAAAAATAAACATAATTCGCAAGCTAAAAGCAAATACGGTTGATACGCAGGGCGCGGCGCCATCAATCTTAATAAATGGTTGAAAGCCATATTTTTCTTGGTTTTTCCAGGCGCGGTATGTCAATCACTATGATAGACCACTGATAAAGACTTAGATCAAAGAACAGTCGTTTACAAAGCGATGCTTTGTTTTAGATTTCATTGTGATTATTTTATGAAATTGATCGTGTTGCGTCTCCAGGGGAATGACGTAGCTTGTTATTCTTTGTATTTTATATAACTTCCTTTTTGTGTATTCTTGCAGCATGACGATTTTTTATTTATGTTATTTTCTCGGATAATTATTTAACGATATATTTATTGTACGCCTTGTAACACTACAAATAAGGGATTACTTGTAAGTAATTCTAGTTGGCTTCATAAGATACATAATAGCTTTCAAGGTAAATGGATACTTTTATAATAAAGTCCCACTATTCAAGTATCTATAAATAAATTTAAATGTTTTATTAAAAAATGGCTCTGTCGTCATTCTTACTACTCCACAGCTGAATATTTACGTGATCCGACAGCCTGAGACTAGATTATGATTATTTTATAGCAATGACAGTACAATATAGTATATTTCATTGAAAAGAGCGCAAAAAACAAATAACAAAAAAACATACGACTTCAAAAACACTATTCCAAAACAATAGATATAATATGCACTAAAAAGTATAAAAATAATTGCACATCTTAATACAATCTATTTCTAGTTACGATTATTGTTATATTTGGAATTGGTGTCCTTCCGCCGCGACTCGCTCTCGCCTCACGCCTCCTCACGACTCAAGCACATCTCACCTATAACTATGTATGTAGTTACACACCTATCTGAATAACACCAACTAAAAAAATCTAAAGGAATCAATTTTGAGAAAATAATTTCCCCTTTATGCCTTTTGTTTTATCAGTTTTGCAGAAAAGTTAGGTCTCATTGCTATTATCTCTTAGGCCACGCCTGGTAGACAGTGGCATCGCTGCCACTTCAGCCACAGAGAGTTTTAAGCCATTGCATGAAAGAGTATGAGCTTCTTGTGATGCGACTTTGTTTATTTTTAGATCTTTCGAGAACACTCCAAATCATATGGCAGACCTTTACCCGTCATTTAAGTCTGTTGCGCTCACACGAAATATATTCAAATATCTAAAACAGAGCTCTAAAGTTAAACTACTTTACATTAATGCACACTATAGCAGCTCTGCGCTTCCAGCTAAGTCTCTGAAGCGAAACCTAAATTTACCGGCCAATATTGTTTTATGAAAACCCATTAGCTGTCAACAAAATTCCTTTGTGTAAATTATGCACGTGTTCTGTGATGGACGTATCCAAATAATTGAGTCTGGTATCATAATAGCTTTCTCATTGCGTTCTGTACATTATGATATTTGTATTATAATAATATTCACGTTAAGTAATGTTTTGTTATTTAAAATTTGATTAGAAAGCATATAATGTTGCATTAAAATTTATGACATAAGTTTTAATTTTAATGGTTACTTTTTAAAGTTGAATTGCTTATATTATCTTATATATATAAAAATATCGTGTCACTATATTTGTTGGAGATGAATTCCGAAACCAAATGAATTTTAATGAAAATTTCTATACTGAAAAAGCGCGTACACCGTCCTTAAGGGATTACTATGCTCCTCTGATTCCTCTTGTGATGCATGAGAATATGGGCGGTGATCAATTAAAACTTTTGTCCTACTTTTCCATAAAAAAAAACTGAGTGCAGTGAGGTCCATGCATGCCAGCATGGGCTCTTAATTCCTATACCTGTAACTTTTTTTGTGTTTTCAGAATATTTTCTTCTGAGATACCCAAATGCCTTCTACTTTTCTAATCTCAGTTGCAATTTTATCATGTCACGTGCCCAGAATGTTTTGCTGGAAGATTGTCCAAAAGTTGTGCTTCTATCGCTAACAACGATACTTTTCTAGTTGAATAGCAAGCTATGGCCTTTTTTCTAGTGTCGTAGAAGTTAGAACGTATAAAAGCAATTAACTAGATCAAAATAAACCAACTTTGGTAATAAGCAATGACATAATATGTAAAATAGTTAAAAGTTAAATATATGAAAATCGGATATACCAATTTATAAAAATTGCTTGGTGTTAATGGAAATTAACTTTATCACTTCCGAAAATGATTAGGCCTTAGTGAGAAGAAGTGTCAGAAACTTATGCCACTCTTTTAAATAAATATTTACATCATTATCATTTTACTAATTATTTTAATTACAATATATGCATAGTTATGTAAAAATACTCAAAAGCATGATTTACACGAATGAGTTGAAAAATTAATTATTGTTATTTAATTTAAAATGCCAGAGTAATTGAGTTTAGTAGATATATTAATCCATCGACTGTAAAAGTTAGAGATATTATCTGAAAGCAATTTCAACATTATATATATTATATACACTTAAAACAATAGGTTTTTATTTGTATGTCCATCGGGATTAATATAATATTTTGTATAATATAAATTTAAAGAAATAGTTGGTCTTCAGCCGACAAAACTGTAGGCAGTAATGCTAAAAGTTGCCACCTTTATTTATACCGGTATCTGCTAAATAGAATAGAAATTTTCCTGAGAAAGCAGCAAATCTTTTTCATTACTTTGATTTTACCATAGAGCATGGTTCGTCAAGAAAATGCAGATTACTACAAGACTGAAAGGGATAAGAGATATCACTGGGAAAATATTCTTACAATACCGCTGAGATTCATCAGTAAAATTGAATCTGTGGACCAGAGTATCATTTTAATATATTTTACGCTGAAAGCTCCTACATTATCTCGGCAATTTTTATCTGTCATTTTGCGAGGACGCTCCATATTTTAAAGCGGTCACAATCTTTTGGAGTAGTAAAGTAGGAAGTCGAGTGATTTCTCAAATTTTGTCAATGTTTTGCATTAATTCAAGTTATCTTTTAACTAATTCAATCGATTCTATTCAACGCCACAAAAAGGCATGAATGAAACATTCGAACACAAGTAAATATTTTGAATAATACCTATTCTGTACAATATTTTGAATTATATAATACTAGCTGTTACTCGCGACTTCGTCCTCGTAGAATAGTTACTTTGGGCAGCATTTTTTTATTTTTTAATATACTTACTTTGCAAATACAAACTGCTTTGCTTATTAACTACCCTATAGAAACATTATCGAACTTTCATCCCCACACAGGTCAAATTTCAAAAACGCTAGAACAAATATTTATTTATTCCTTATCAAGTGCCTAAATACAAAGTTTCATGGTATCATCTTCGATAGTGCCGAACTTCCATACAATTTTCCATTCCCTATTTCTACATCCCCAAGATTTATTAGCGATAAAAGCCTTTGATAGTCCTAGATAATGTCCTTTTCCAAGCTCTAGTTTATCTCTGTACTGAATTTCATCAAAATCGGTTCAGTAGCTAGGCATAAAAACGTAACAAACAAACTTACATTCACATTCATAATATAAGTAGGAATAAATCTTTCAATGAGTAAAAAATAAATGAATTAGGTTAACGCGCGGACTGACTAGAATTATTGTAAACGCTACAATATTTGTGTTAATCATGTGGATAAGTTGCAAATGAGGCATTTATTTTAGTGAATTTCTTTTGTTTATTCAAAATTTACATAATAAGTTGAATAATTGTTCGGTTTAAGTTTTAGAAAAGTACAAAATCTTTAAAATTATTTATAAAAAGAATGTTCTTATCGCTGAAAATTCAGAGTTTTTTTGACTCCAAAGTATATTTTTGGGAAGCAACTTCCAATTTTTTTATTGGATATTTCAAATTATATATAAATATTTCATTCGGTTCAAAATTTTATTTAAGTGCTTCTTTGTGCACTGTATTTTTTGCGTCGGAGTATCTTCATCTCTTGTTTACTCAGTCTACGCATTAGTTACTATATAATTATCTTTTAGGCGACGTCACCAAATAGCCCAACGGAAGACCAGCGATGGTTTTCAAACCAGCAAATATGCTGAGTTGGGAACTCTTTGTGACGAATAGAAAATAATATTTCTCAATTTTGTTTTATGTTCTATTGTACTATATCGTCATGAATAAACTTTTTTTCTTCTTTCTTCTTCTTCTTTTCATTGCGTTTTGTTGTAATCGACTCTCTAACAAACCAATTTTTATGTAGTATGACCGCGCCTTAATTAATAAACAGTAGGTAATAGTATTATAAGTAGAAGAAAACAATTTTTTATTTTGATTTTTGTTGTTGTGACTATTCAATTTTAAGTGCACCGAAATATTAAGCGTGAAAATCTCGAAAATACGGTCTAAGAAGTAGTTCTGTATTATTGAGGATTTTCGATTATGAGGATTATCATACATTTTAAAGTATTTTATCATATACTTTCCGTACTTAAAGTTATTCCGATTAAATTAAATTTGTACCAAAATTAATGTTGTTGATAGTCAAACAAGACATACCAAGATTTACGATCGATGCGTCACTGGGACGGGTAGCTTGGGTGGTAAGAGCGCTCGCACGGAAACGAGAGGCGCGGGTTCGAATCCCACATCATCTTACATTTTAGTACAAATTAAATTTGATTATTTAATCCTAGAGGGATTCATTTAAAAAATAACAAACTGTTTATATAAAACAAGTTAGGATGAAAAATAAACCTACCGGTAGCAATCATAAGTCAATAAGGTGTTTTTAAATTCACATTTTCTATCTCGACAAATTTAAATTATTTTTAGTTAAGATTACAAAATAATATTTGTAATTAGGACTCGGACTTGTTTTTTATATAGTTTTTATTTATTTATTACATATCTATTTTATTATCTTTAAAATTCAGCTCATACTAGTCTTGGTAACCTCATATATTTCTATTAAATTTATTTGTTCGCAGTTGTTCAAGCTACACATAAATTTGGGAGATTGTGCATCATTGATGCTGTAGGTTGAGTGGACCTTCATATAAAACCCTTAACCCTCATATAAAACCCATGACTTTCGACCAATTTCAAGACTCGGGTTATTTATGGGAGTGTTATATAAAGCACTTAGCCTGTTTTACAAGAATGTAATACATTCTGTTGGTATGTTTTACCAAAAATAAATAATAAATATGGGAATAGAACTGCTAATTACTTTACACCAAGCGTATGGAGAGTTTTCAAATTGCATTTGGCTCCAAACCTACTTTGTGTAATGCAGTCACAGCGATTCGGTTCTCTTTACACCCCACTCCATTTTAATATCGCAAAATATTGTACAATGTATCGGCGCCAAAATGAGAAAACTCAATGAACAATCTAGTCATGGTGAAGGCAGCGCAGAACCGATCGTCGTGGAGACCATTGGGAGAGGACTTTGACCAGCAGTGGACGTCTTCAAGCTGATGATGGTGATGATATATATTACTTTTCACACTCAGCCTTCTTTTTATATGCTTTATATTAGCTTCACCTGTATGTTTGTATGTTTGTAACCGACTTCTTAAGACGCGATTTTGACCCACTTTAAACGGCTAGATTTCGTTCAAACTTTGTAGATTTATCGAGGACCGATGACATTACACTAATTTGATTAAAAAATGAAAAATAAATAATAGTTAAAAGAAGGTAAAAAGCACGGTTTTAACTATTATTTTTTGGTCTTTAGTTTGTAAACAAAGCTCAAACAATACGGATAAAACACTCAAAAAACTTGGTGAGCAGTGTAACGAAGGACTCAAGTAACCAGCCGAAAACAGTCCCAATAAATTATAAATAGACCTTATTATAAAGTAAAACCATCATCTGGCTGTATACTATTAACACCAATGCAAGAATCAACTGCAGGCTAGACTCAGAGCCGTAGATTTTTATCATGTAGTTTTTTTTGTCTTGTAGTTTTGAAAAAGTATGTGTCTCGGGGCGTCCGACAGAAGTGATAACTTAAACTAATCTAAGTTTAACACTTTAAGGCGAAGAGTAAGCAGAAAACACGCAAACATGGTGTTTTTAGACAAGTTTTGTGGTGAATGTATAGCATTTCGAGCTATGAACACTACTTAATCCTGTTACACATATTCTTAAGTCTTATTTGTAGGTTGCTAATGCTTGCTGTTGGTTATAGATAACACTGCCGAGCCTTTTTGAACTACCACATTTCTTTGAAGTTAAACAAGTTTTTTGGCATGGCGTGACACATTTTTTTGGTACTTCTCTCAGAAAAGTTATTCTTAGAGCTTGTACTTTTTTGTGTAGGTTCATTTATTCAGATTCGTACAGAATAACGAGGATTGTAAGCATATAAACTGTTTTCCACGCAAGAATTTTTAAAATATTGGCTTTGTTACATAGATGGCGGGCCGGCAGCCGTGAACTCATATCGCTCAAGGTCGCTGGCATTTAGTGTCGCCTTAAGTTAACTAATATTGAAAACCATTAACAGCCATTTCAACAACATGGCCAGACTATGTAAAAACAGCGTAGTAGTATATTATTACCATACAAATAGAATAAACGGTGAGACGTGGAGTAATTTATGCGTGGAGGCGGCATATATTTTTACCGTATCGAGATCAACTTTGTAGAACACGTTTGCCTTCGCATCTTATCGATATAACCATAAATTGTTTCGGGATTCTAAGAGGTTCTGTTACATCTTGTAAGGGGCCCTTGTATCGCGAACTTTTTAACGGCCCACGGAATAAGTACAGCAATAAATATCAAAATTTACAACTATATCTTGTAAGACAAACACTTCTATTTGATTGACGTACGGTCGCTTTCTACGTCACCGTACTTGAGCGGCCTTATAATTAATAAACTTGGTAAAAAGTTATACCTTAGAATAAACTAAGAATACGCTAAGTGTTGACTTTATCGCTATCAAGCTAGCTGTTGACAATCCTTGCTAATATTATAAATGTAAATGTAAATTTGTTTGTTACGCTTTCACGCCTAAGCTACCGAACCGACTATGATAACATTTTGTACAGAGATAGACAAGAGCTTGAAAAAGGACATAGGCTACCTTTTATTGCAAAAAAATAAATGGAAGGGTTGCAATAGGGGATGGCATGTTGTATGGAAATTCGTCATTATCGGTTTGAAATAGAGGATTGAAGTTCACAGGGAAATACTATTAAAGAGACTGTCCATAATGACACGATGATGCGCTTTATCATAGAAGAGCAGTTTGTATGTGTATCATTTGAAAAGTATCCTAAAAATAAACAAAAATGCCCAAAGCAACTATTCAACGAGGACGAAGTCGCGGGTAATAGCTAGTACAAGGATAATTCTGAAGTTTTCCAAATGTCAAGAAGTCTTGCGAACGCGGGAAACGGTATACGTCCGAATAAGCCAATCAAATGCAAAATGTCTATTTGTAAATGTTTTTTTTTATGAAAATAAGGGACAAGACGAGCAGGACGTCAGCTGATGGTAATTGATACGCCCTGCCCATTACAATGCAGTTCCGCTCAGGATTCTTGAAAAACCCCAAAAATTCTGAGCGGCACTACAATTGCACTCTTCACCTTGAGACATAACATGTTAAGTCTGATTTGCCTAGTAATATCACTAGCTACGTTACCATTCAGACCGAAACACATTACTGCTTCACGGCAAAAATAAGCTCCGTTGTGGTACCCATAATCTAGCCGGCATCCTGTGCAAAGGAGCCTCCCTGGTGTGTAATTAAATATGTAAAAATATAATATGTAATATGTTAAATAATTTATAAATATGTTCAACCATTGACTCTCACCACGACGCTCCCGGTTCGATCCTCACCCACCACGAACTAATGTGATTCGATTGTCAAATTTTTGTGTACGTTTATTTGAAGTTTCATAAGTTGAGCAACGCTCTTGTGATTCCTCTCTTAATACAATAGAGTATGAGCTGCAGTGATTATATACTATCAGCTCGTTTGTTTTCTTCTTTATGAAAAAATATTTCATTTAACATCTCTTTTATTTATTACTTTATTTGACTTACGGTACACAGACGTGGTCGCTAACTATGGGCCTGATGAGAAAGCTCATGGTCGCCCAGAGGGCAATGGAAAGGGCTATGTTCGGAGTTTCCCTGCGGGATTGAATCAAAAATGAGAAGATCTTCTCCTGAACAAAAGTCATCAACATTGCCCAAATGATTGCGAAACTGAAGTGGCAGTGGGCAGGGCACATAGTTCGACGGACAGATGGCCAGTGGGGCAGAAAAGTCCTCAAATGGCGACCACGTTCCGGAAGACACAGTGTTGGTAGGCCCTCCATAAGATGGACTGACGATCTGGTCAAGGCAGCGTAAGACCGATCGTCGTGGAGCTCTTTGGGAGAGGCTTTTGTCCAACAGTGGACGTCTTCCAACTGATGATGATGATGATTTTTATTACTTATCACACTCAGGCTCACATGTATACCGTTTCTTTGGTCTTTAATTTGAAAACAAAGCTCAAATAATACGAATAAAACACGCAAAAATCATTCTGAGCAGTTTAACGAAGGACTGAAACAACCAGGCGAACACAGTCCCAATAAATTATTAATAGACACCTTAAACAACACCGTAAACTATTGACACCAATGCTAGAATCTGATGCAGGGTAGACTTAGCGCTGTAAATTTTTAATTTCTATCTTGTGGTTTTCATAAAGTTCAATACAAAACAGACAAAAAAGTATGTGTCTCGTAACAAAAGTCTTCTTTAAGTCTTCAAGGTAGAAGTGATAACTTAAAAACATTATTTTGAGATTTTTTTTTTAAGAAATCATAAGATCATATTATAACGTGTCCGCCATACTAAATAATAATTCAAATAATTCAATTGCGTTATTTTTATTATGACGCGTTTAGCAAAATAGTCACAATTTCTTGTACAATTCTGAAAGAGCGGCGATATCACAGCCCGAATCTATCAGAAATCACGTTTTTTGTTTACAATAACTAAGCTTGTTTATCTAGCAATCCGTAACGTTAACCGCATAATGATACCTCGGCTAATGTAAGCACAAGTGGCTATAGAATCTCAAGTGGCTGCGCCGGGTTTGGCGCCTAAACAGCTGAGCGGGAGGCGTCTGCGGGCGCGCGGGTCGTGAGAGCATAGCTTAGGTTAATCTAAGTTTAACTATTTAATATTGAAATTGTTAAACTTGAGAAAAGCTTAGGTTACTCAAATTTTATGTTTATTAATATCATAATGTAAGAAAAGGTAATTTAATAATAAATTATTTTATAAATTATGAAATTTGTTTTATTTATAGTTAAAATTCTTGAATATGTTATTTTAGAATATCATATATTGTGTACATTATTAATATAATTATTCAATCCAATAAAATAAACAATTGGTTAGAGTGAGAGAGAAAGAGACTATCGCTGCCGTATGCTGGAAGAAAAGACATACTGGCATCGTAACGCGTTACGTTACGAAACGATTCACCCTCCCATAAGAAACTTCAAAAATAATATTACATAACTAACAAAATGATTGACCATTATTTATTATAAATGTATATAATTAACAGCACCAAAACTCTCCTGAATATCTTTCTGGATCCATCGGTGTCCCTTTTCTAAAAAGTGGATGCCGCTGCACACCAATTTACTTAAATTCTTATTCACTAACATTATTTTTTTAAGTAAATCCTCGAAAAAAATTATCACAGATAGGAATTACAGACAGAAAGCTTTAGTTACTAGACTCGA
This sequence comes from Leptidea sinapis, assembly GCF_905404315.1. Classification (NCBI taxonomy): domain Eukaryota; kingdom Metazoa; phylum Arthropoda; class Insecta; order Lepidoptera; family Pieridae; genus Leptidea; species Leptidea sinapis. The sequence continues at coordinate 3,028,767 of NC_066281.1, read as the reverse complement.
GGAAAACACCACAAAATTTATTTGTATTCAATGATTTCTCATATTTGAACGCTTATTGAAAATACACCAAAAACTTCGATAAATATTCTAAATTTCATCGGAGACAAATATGAATTTGACTTGACATTTCTCCTATAGTTGTATTAAGATGTAACATCTCCAAACCTATAACAATGTTCGCTATGCAAGGTAATATTGTCGTGGGAATTTCTCGCGTCTATTCTCGTTGAACCCTATTCTGCAGTCGGTGATATAAATGTCAGTGCATACACATTTTAGACACCCGTCTGGAGCAGAGTTCATGAAAGTATGCGACATGTGCAAGGCGAATATATTCTTCGATTCAAGAAACTGGAATTCGTATAGTTTTGCATATGAAATGTTGAAAATGTAGAGCAAGATCGTAACATCTAGCGAATTTTAAATAATTTAAAAAGTTGTTGGAACCAAAATTCGGTTTCGATACTAATATTCTAACAAACTTATTTAAATGTTTATTATGAGCTATTCTGGCCTCTCTTCATGATGCTTCGTATATTATTAGTCCTTTAAATATATGTATTATAATTATATAAATACAATTATTATTCAACTAGTTGACTGGGGTTCACTTGGGTAATATTTAAATTTTAAAGTACAAATTTTTAACAAAATTATTATATGTAGACATATCCTAGTATCCTTTACTACAGCATTCTACAATTGTCTATGCGCATAATTCTTATTTAACACTACACAATATTAGTTTAGTAGGCGATCAATTTAATATAGCACTGTTGACTTATCATTTTTACTTTTTTGATGGCAATCATAAAATATGGTCTTTGAATCATCAATTTAGATGAAGATTTGCGTTGAAGTTAAGGCTTCCCGAAAAACTCCTCTGATTTCTGGAGATTCTTTAAAAATATTTTTAAAAGATGCAATCCATTTACAGTTTATTCTTTTAAAATACTGTTACTGCAAAGTTTGAATCTCAATCTGCAACGCGTCAATATTAATTTACTGCTTAAAATAATTGAATTCACTACATTAATAATTATCGAATATAATTACAATATTAGTAAGACGATATAACTTCTAAATCTAGTTTATTGGCTATATTATTATTCCTACAATCTCAAATAAAAAAAAATAAAAACGTTATTAATTAAACTCGGGTGAAATTACCCCTGGTCAGTCAAAAACGGGAATCTGACCATTACACTAATGGGCTTGGTAAAGTTGAAATAAAACATTTTAAATACAAAATATACAGCATCTTTTTGAATGCGCCTGTTTTTGAAAAAAAAACAAGAGCCATTAACGTCACAAGCCATTATTTTCAACGTGCCTAGCAAAAATCACAATATACGTTTAAAAAGTGAGTTCAGTCTATTTTGAATTGGGTTCCGTGCAAGTACAATATTTATTATTTATTTGCATGAAATTTTAGTACAATTACTAAATCCAATATTCACTTCACAAAGTTAATTATTTAACTTAATATTATTATTAAATTAATATTAGTAAGGTACATATTATATGTAGTTGATTTCTTGTAGGTATAAGTATGTAAGTAGCGTACTTGTAGCCGATTGTTTCTTACTAATGATATTTATAATTGTATGTAGGTATAAAATTTAATGTTAAGATTATAGCAATCTGATGTTTAGTTAAGAAAAAGCGAGACGATAAAGAATATAAGAAGTATAGGGTTCATCCGGCAAGAGAATGAGATAGGAAATATTGTACAGTGTTTTTGTACCAGGCGATCATAGTTTAAGAACAGATTTTCTTAAGTATGACGCGAGTATACCTTAATATATTCTGACGTCATGCACTCAACCTATTACTGCATAGACACCAGAAGAACATAAATATGGTAGCAGAGATAGTAATGTCTTTCATAACGGTTGAAATGATGTTGCACCCTAGCAACATGCACCAGGACTTCATATGCAGTTTAGATATTTAATGAAAACTATGCATAGGATTCAGCAATTCCGTTGATTGAGGTTTAAGACGTCAAATTAAATTTGAAAATGTGCATCAGTCACAGTGTATCAACAACAAGACCTAAAACAATAATTGACGCAGTATTCCAAAGATATTTGGACAATTTAAGAACAAAGTATTTAATTCATAGTTTAGTTACCATAAGCCTCTTATCGCTTGATATGATTTTGACATTCATAAGTGTAATTTTCGATCCGAATGAATATATGAAATTTGACTTAATTTGAATTTTCTATTCGGTACAAAACAAACATTATTGAGGTGAAATCTTAAGTAGCCAGTACAATGATATTATCTTTTCTCAGTGTATTTTATGAGCTGTAATTCTATTATAATATAAAAATAGATCACGTTGTTTTTCGTTTTCACCTTTGTTAACTCTGGGATCCCTAAAACGATCGTTACGCGGGTCGAGGGACGGCAGTTAGTGGATATTTACGATGATACTGTCGAGACTCTATTAGCCTATTTCTAGTTATGGGATGCGTTGGTATTGACTCGATGGGAACTGGCTTAATGTAATCTATTATTTAACTATATATTTGTGAAAATGACTTCAGAGTTATATATTTAAGTTAATCGAAAGAATTACTTTTTTAATTTCAATACATCTGATATTTTGCTATTTTTAAAGTGAAAACTTCTTTAGCCGCGTTCGGAAGTTTTTGCTAGGGGAAAATCTTATGGGTCGCGTCACCGACATGCTCGTTACTGGCGTACGGGATAAATAAATAATAAAAAAAAATATATAATATGAAGTTAGACAATTTTTGGATGAGTGAAATCTCGTGTGTTCGTGTCACTGAAATGCTTGTAGCAGTATATCTGTTGCTATACGGCTGACGTGTTTTGCAACATTAGTGCTGTGTATATCTTATAAGTGAAATTGAATGGATTTAGTGAAAAGTTCAATGTGTATATACTGTGCATTGTTCAAATAGTATTTTTTTGTTTGATATATATATCATAGAAAACAAGTTTTAAAAATAAATTGAAATTAATAATTAAATTGTTTAAAACAGCTTTAAATTCTAAAAGTTCTAAGTTTTCACTTCTATTACACAGTCTTTACAACTGCCAATTTTTCAAAATAAGCGAAAGCCTTATACTCGGAATTTTTCACATTCAAATTGTTCAGTCATTCTTCCATTTCGCTTTGACTTTTTGCACAATATTGTTGTTACTTACGGTGATTTAGTACCCAATCTACTGTAGAAGCGGAATATGTTTACTATTTCAGAAAACTAGAAAAAACAGGATCATAAAACTACATTTCTTTACAGATAGATCATAAACTTGTCATTCTTGATATGATTTTTTTTTATGGAAAAAGGAGGACAAACGAGCGTACCTGGTGTTAAGTGATCACTGCCGCCCACATTCTCTTGCAACCCCAGAGGAATCACAGGAGCGTTGCCGGCCGTTAAGGAAGGTCTACGCGCTTTTTTTGAAAGTACCCATGACGTATCGTCCCTGAAACACCGCACAAGGAAGTTCATTCCACAGCTTTTTAGCACGTGGATGAAAGCTTGAAAACCGCACTGTAGTGGACCGCCACACTTCCAGATGGTGGGGATGAAATCCTTACTTGTGGCGTGTCGTGCGAAGGTGGAACTCGGCGGAAGGAAAAGGTTTGGTTGCAAACATAATAGACTTAAAGTTATTATTGTAAAAATACTCACGTTTATACTAGCTGACCCGACAGCTGATGTTGTTCTGTACTTATTACATAAAATACTGTTTTTATGAATTTGTTAATACTATAGTTTATATTTCATAATATCAAGAACTATTTCGTAAACTATGCTCCCTGGTATTCTAATTGTTTCACAGCAGAACTGTCAAACCGTGCGTCAGTAAATTCCTTCATAGAAAATATGTCAACACAAAACAAATATTGGAAATAAAAATAATTATGGGTCTCAAATCGAAATAAAAACAATCCTATTTCTCAAGTTGGACTAAACTGCAGTACATTAAGTAATTAACATCCATCCATCAGTTTAGGAATTCACTGGAAAAAAAACATTGGATTTAAATATATAATATTAAGATTTATTTGAAGCCGATATTTTGACTAAAATGCCTGAATTGTGGTCACAGCGGAACTTCTAAGGCGGCGAGAAGGTCTTGATATTTAGACACTAATAGTACATCAATCAGTCCTTGTCGCATCTTAATCATTCTGGTCTTACTTCAACTACCCATAATAATAATACCTATGTTAAAATTTCACAATGATAAAAGTTTTAAAACGAACAAATACTATTAAATTCGTCCTATACCCCACATATATTAACAGCATAAATCGGGCTTGCATTTGTGTCTACTTATCTGTTTTCTCCGATCTAATTTACAGAATAGCTCGACCTATTTCGACGAAAATTTTACAGTTATCTCATACACTGAGGTTCGATAACTTAAGATTATTTGAATAATAAAAAAAGAAATAATGGGCACAAAAATATAAATATATTAACGTTTCAGCATACAGACTACAATGTAAACGCACCCGAAATCGTATCGCGTAAATTTATGCGAGTGAAGTTTCAGACAGCCGTATCAAATAAAAACTTCGGCTACCGGCTACAAATCAACCAAGTGATGGCTACGATTGAACATAACAGTGCTACGTCTAAGCTACGAACATGCCTGAGATGCATTGCTCATATGGATAATATTTCATATTTCCAATTTTTCACGCATTCTCGTGTAGCAAATAATGAAACAATACACGGGCATACCCACATAAAAAAAAAGAATTCAACAAAGCATATTTAATAGGAAAAGTTCTAATCACAGTTAACTTAAAAATTCCATAGTATTTGCATATTATTATTTCATATCGGAATGTATACATGGTAAAGAAACAAATTAAAGACAAAATTTGCCTTATGGTCCAGTTTAAGCCTACAGCTACTTTTTGTGCATGTTTTTTTTTGTTCCAATTAGTACCGAAATAAGAATGTGGTCGTTGTGGGATACATGACTGATGTGTAACCTAGAATTTATATGATTTTTATTTAGGCAAAATAACATTTGATAACTTTTTTCCATACTGACTTAGTTACCATACAGCTTTGTGAATGTCAATACTAATTAGTAGTAAACACTGAAACACAGTATTAATATTTAGTAGTACTCGGGTTTTAATGCTAATTAAGGTATTCTTTTAATTATATAAATAAATAAATATTTATTTAGACAAAAAGATATTTAAAATATAATAAGTATATTTATCTAATCCTATTATCAAGTTTTATAAAATTACAATAGTATAATATTTAAGTTGTGTTGGCTTTACCAGTGGGAGGCTCCTTTGCACAGGACGCCGGCTAGATTATTGGTATCAATCACAACGGCGCCTATTTCTGACATGAAGCAGTAATGTGTTAACATTATTGTGTTTCAGTCTGACGGGTGCCGTGCCGTAACATGTCAAATTGCTAAGCAAATGAGACTTGACATCTTATGTCTCAAGGAGACGAGCGCAATTCTAGTGGGTTTTTCAAGAATACTGAGCGCCTCTGCATTGTAATGGGCAGGGCCTATCAATTACCATCAGCAGAACGTCCTGCTCGTCTTGTCTCTTATTTTCATAAAAAAGAATCAATTATATGCCCGCTCATTGTATGAATTGTCACATGTAATGAAATCTCGTTGACCCAATTATTTGTATACGAATATAAAGGTATTTCTATGTCAAAAAATATAGAATCCGGATAAGTGGTCACCAACATATTAATTCAAATTCAATAAAATCTTAACTCACTATAAAACTTTATAAGTTATTTAGTGCAATTTGAATTGTAATAGGCAGGGCGTATCAATTATCATCAGCTGAACATGAGGAAGAGCTCGTCTCGTCCCTTATTTTCATAAAAAAAATAGCCGCAATAATACGATCTACCAAACCGCATTTATAAATTAATCACATCAAAGTGAATATATAAAAAAAATATAATAATAAAATTATACTCATATTTCTTACGTTTTAAGCTCCTCAGTATACATAATATTTGCTCGTTACTCATACAAATTGGAGGCGTCTCCCATTAGACAGCACCCAAGTGGCACTAACGACACAGCGTAATACATCCGGTTTTTATCTCCGTAACATTTCCTTGAAACGAGAGTCGGATTAAGAAACAAAACCAATTACAGACGCTTACTGTGTTTAGACGTTCTTTGATATTGCTGTTTGCGTCGTGTCCACGATTTATACCAGATTTCAAAGCTTGGTTAAGTATAATTCGAGCTTTTGGATGTTCTGTACGGTTAACTAGCGGGAGCTAAGGGATAAAGGGATTAAGGCACTATAGTCTTAAAAACTAACATTATTGAAAATTTACTCAAAATACTTCTACAAATACTACGGTTCCAGTTTTTTGACATGTCTATTTTCATTTCTTTAACTAAGTTATTGAATTATTATTTATATATCATTTTAGTAAAAAATGCATAAAAATATCACAGCATTTCGTACTCTTGCGCAACTATAAGTTTTAAAAAATATTACGCAGTCCTTCCGGAATGGGGGTCGTTGACCCGCATCGCTCGGTACGTTTATGTGTACCTATCTAATGCTACAATATAGGTTCGAGCGCTTTTTGCCTAAAGTGTTGGGAATACCTCGCCCTCAGTCTGTGGCGTTATCGTAGCGCGGGATTAGTTTTACTAAAACATGGCGAGGGATGACTATGGAAACGGACGACGTGCGTAATGATTTGAATATTTTGGAATGGTTTGGGAATAATTTCGCACGAATTGCTTTATTTATCAGTATAAAAGTACTATGGTTAAATATAATATCCATTTATTGCGCTATCGTACACAAAAATGACAATTTATATTACATTAAAAATGTAACACTTAAGAATTAATACATTTACTTTATATTAAAAAGTTTATTTCTCAGAACTTTCATCCATGATAAACTGTAAAAATATTTCACGGCTGAGATTAGATTTCTCGACCTCGCGGTGTTTCGGCTTCGCAATCACAATAATTCAACCACTGGTCCAATGACCGTATGATCATGAAGTTGAAATTGCTAAACTTTAATTAGTTACAAGTATCTTTCATCCATAATTTCAACGACTGTCTTACGGATTTTCGATCAGGCCACGTGTGCTGACGAGAGTTTAACATTTTATACTCATCCAAAAAAAGGTGTACATTTTTTAAAAAGCCTGCAACGCTGATTCCTATGGCATTACCGGAGATTTATAAACATCAAGTGAACCTTACGCCCTTTGCCCTATTCTTCCATAAAAAATAATGGCACTCTGTGCTAAGAAGCCTCCCTGGTTTAGTAGTTGGAATGTTCATATGGCCGTTTGTGCTATTTAAAAATAATTAAACATTTTACTACTATCACGCAAACGAACGAAATAATATCCACACATTTTGACTTTAAGAAGTCATAAACATAAAAATATCCGCAAAGAAATATGGATGTTAGGTTGGTACAATTAAGTGGTTGGTAGCGATATTATCGCTCGCAGTGCCTGTTACGCCGCTTTCCACATTTTGTGAGATCATTTGTATGTAAATCGGCAGGTCATTTCATTTATAGTTGGGGCGATCCTCGAATTTTTTACGAATTATTTTGTAAGATGTTAAGGCCAGTAATGTACTGTTTCTTTCGCCAGTTGGTTATTTTCATTTTTAAGCGCTTTACATGAGCTACGTCTGTTTGTATCTACGTATGTAGCGGAATCTATAAAGGTAATATTTACTCACTTGTGGAAGACTAATTTACTTGAAAATTTGCGCTCGTATTAATGACCTGTTTGATGTAGGCACGCTTACTTAAGGCAAGTGTAGTCAAGAATGACTTAGTGATATTATTTTGCGAAGTACGTAGATGATATTTAGTGAATAGTAGGCTTAATATATTTTAAAATCTGTCTTTTTTATGTGAAAAGGAGCACAAACGAGCGTACTGGTCATCTGTTGTTAAGTGATCACCGCCGCCCACATTCTCTTGCAACACCAGAGGACGAACACGGGAGCGTTGCCGGCCTTTAAGGGAGGTGTACACTCTTTTTTTTAAGGTAAAATATTATGATATTATGATTTGTTGTGCCTGTTCTTCTCAGGCCTGAGGCATTCATTTTGAAATGGGTGGTAGTTTTTTTTTTTGACTTTCAATAAGTGCTGTCACTTCCAATTTTGAATAAAAATATTTGAATTTGAATTTATTTTAATTTGAATTAGAATTATGGTCATAACAAGTAGAGTTCGTGAGAAGAACATACAAGAAACTCTACCGCCACTCTTTGCAATCAAATAGAGTATTTTACAATGGTTGTGATATACACACGTTTATGTATAGTAACTGTATATTTTCTATTGCCACCTATCAGGTTACCTCTTATCTAGTATAATTTAACTCCTTTGATTTCAACTTAATATGCTAACTTAACAAAAGTTAATACTTACAGAATAAAATATTGAGGAAAATAATGTAATTACTATAATTATTTCTGTCGTATGTAATCTAAGACGAGCTTAGATATTATAGTTGTTTGATAAATAATTAATATAATAATAAATTAAAAAAAAAATGGAAAATACAAAAGTGCACGCCTCGAACGCTCATGATATATTTTTTTTAAAGTTAAATTTCGAATAAAATCGAACCACCTGCGTATTTTTAAGAAAATTGAGAAGGCCTACAGTAGAGTTTTTCAAAAGGAACCTTCTCTGCGTAATTCTGAAAATTGTGAAAAAAAAAAATAAGTCATTTCGTCACGTCGTTCTTGAGATATCCGTACCACGCCGTTTTTTTGAAATAATAATAATAAAAAATGAATGATTTTTTTTATATAAATGCGTATTCGATAACTTAAAAAAAGTATCAGGATTATTTATTAGTATCTCAGCTTTATATTGACGTGCTTCTTGTAATGTGTAAGAGTAATAGAAAAAAAAATATTCAGTTTAAAGAGTGGAAATCGTGTGACTTTCACAGGTCGGTTATAAAGCACAACCTCGCCGCTTCGCGTTCGAGGCCTGCAATAATGGAAATGTGAAGATGTAATGTAAGACATGATTTGAAATATAACAAAAAATTTACTAAAAAATACTTAAGGTCGAGATTAAATTTACATCAAACTTTTAAATTATAACTTTCTTTCATTTCTCAGCGAATACACGAATAACTGTAGCTCTTAAGAAATCGTATGCGAGCTTTAATGTCGGCTGAGTGGATGTCTGAGTGGATGCAATTTGGTATGCACGTGATGTTTGATTGTCACGCCAATTTAACATCACTCCTACTTTTATTTCGATACTAGCTTCTGCCCGCAGCTTCCTTTGTGTAGAATTACAAATGGGCATATTATCTAAACATTTTTTTTAAGTGATAACCCTCACTTCTAGGATTATTAGCGAAATTTGGGGTTGAGCAGGTTATCAACTCTAAAGTAGATCCTGTAGATGAAGCCACAACCTGAGAGTTGAACAAAACATACAAGATTTTATGACGATACGTCACTCGAATGGTTAGCTCAGATGGAAGAGCACTCGCACGGAACGCGAGAGGTCGTGATTTGAGTCCCGCATCGTTCATAAAAAATTGTTTTAAAATTTTATTTATGGGCATATTATAATGGAATTTATTCTTCTATACATTTATCTTATAATATTATATACAAGTAAGAAAGGTAATATGTATAATAAAATGCTCGCCAAATACCTTTATTTATTTACGGTGTGTGTGAGTTGATGCATTTACTCAATAACTTTTATTTTTACGTAATAATTTACATTAAATTTTTTTTTTTACTTACTCGTGTAAGGATTTGAATCTCATAGAAGTAAGCATGTAAAACTGATTCCAAAACAGGTTCGAACTATAACCTCTATATTCTGCAAAATCATGGAGATCTGTGTTTATCAAGTTAAATTGTTTTGGGTTAGCTAATCTGTGGTGGCCATTATTCTTCATTCAATTCGAAAATCATTCTGTTCTGTAGAGTCTGATTAGTAAGACACGATGAATAAAATCTAAATAATAAATAATAGTAATAAAAAAAATATAATTCCTTTCTTACTTACATGAATCAAAATTATTACACAAGCTCGAGGTATGGCTACCATTAGATCCACAATCCTAAGTATGATGATCTTCTAGTATACATATAAGTATATAATAATATTGATATAATAATATAATATTGACACACTTTTTACACAAATTATCTTGCCTCAAGTTAAGTATATATAGCCTGTGTTATGGGTTACAAGACAATGATATATATTAATACAATTATATATATTAATACTACAATTATTATAATTAATATATATTAATACTTACTTAAACATACATAAATACATTTAAACATCCATGACTCGGAAACAAACATCCATATTCATCATATAAATATAGATATAATAATATATAACATATAGATATCATACATAGAGTAGATTTGGTGTGGTGAGTCCACATCTTTATGCGGACTTACTTCCAAACCTAACCTTTCTCTATAGAATGCCTACGATGTATATACATGTATGGCACAAGCTCTTCTATCCAAACTTAAATAATTTTTAAAGTTTATAAATATTTCAAATAAAGAGAGCTTTCTTCCACGTACTACAAAGCTGTGGAGTGAGCTTCCTTGTGCGGTGTTTCCGGGATGATACGACATGGGTACCTTCAAAAAAAGCGCGTATACCTTTCTTAAAGGGCGGCAACGCTCTTGTGATTCCTCTGGTGTTGCAAGAGAATGTGGGCGGCTGTGATCACTTAACACCAGATAACCCGTACGCTCGGTTGTCCTCCTATCCCATAAAAATAAAAAAAAATAAAAAATTTGAGCTCCCTGAAAATATTGAAACAGGATTCTTCCAGCCAGCTTTCTTCTAGCCCTTAAGTCTGTGAACGCTCGTGATCGCTCTATGCTATCCGTGTACAGTTTCATGTCTATATCACTGATATTTTCAATATCTTCATCACACATTATTCTACCGATGATAGCACGAGAGATTTCGTATACACCAAGCAGGTATCTCTAAAATGAGCGGATAAAAATCTTGTTTCTTGTATCAAACCCTCTCTTGAAAAAATTATATGGTGACCAATTATTATTACTGCAATTAGAATTTAAGTAAAATTTTGCTCTTCCAAAAATGGCATAGCAAATATACAAGATTATAAACAAGCAAATGAAATCTGTCAATATAAAACTAATACGGTGAAAATGTTCCTTCTCTGTACGTGCACTATTCTTGGAAAAAAGGTAACGGGAAATATTAAAGGCCACGCATTTAGCACTTGCAAATCAATCTAATTTGCTTGCGACTGTACTTTAAAATAAATCTACAACCGTATAGTAAATATTCACTAAAAGCACACGCCATTTTGAATTTTGAGGCTAAACGCAGGCAGCTTATTTTGCTATGCATTTAGTTATACATATTGAATGTGCATGTGTGTACAGTTGAACAGCTTGCAGGGTTGCCACTAATTTGAATATTTTCCTATATCCGAAAAATTATTTATTTTTGGGAAACGAATAGTACTTAAAATATTTTACAAAAATACATAAAAGATTGTAGTACCACATCAATAAAAATGCCACTAATATACATATCATGTGAGCAGTCAAAAAAACCTTACGTCAAAGTGACCCAAGAGTCACGGTATTTTAAGCGATTTTTAGTAATAGCAGAGACATTTTAAGGTCAAACACCCATGAAACTAAATACTTCATTACCCCCGGAATGTGTATAATCTGGTTGAGATCGGTTTTTGAGCTGTTTATCGGCATTTTAGCTAACTATACAAAGCATTAATTCAAATTGAAACTCTCCACAGATTAATATAAAAATGGAATAGCGCAATGAATATTGTTCATAAATCTTTTTAATTCTTCTACATCTACATAGCACATATTGCGTATTTGTTCTATTCCCACGCAATAACTGCTAAAATAATCTATGATATAAAAGGGTTAAGTTTCCTCAAAAACTAATTATTGTATTCCACAATCGGGCATAATCCTAACTCAAAAAGTTATGACGCATAATCGACAGTCAATTTTATAATTATAGATATTCAAAATTTTGACGACCTGTTTAGCCGAGTGGTTAGCAGTCCTACCTACTAAGCTAGAGGTCCCGGGTTCGAATCCCGGTAGGGGCAATCAATTATATGATGAATATGGATGTTTGTTTCCGAGTCATGGATGTTTAAATGTATTTATGTATGTTTATATGAATTTATATATGTTTCAGTAAGTATATTGTATTAAATATATCATTATCTTGTAACCCATAACACAGGCAAAAATGCTTAACTTGGGGCAAGATAATTCGTGTAAAAGGTGTGTCAATATATATGTCAATTATATACACGTGGTTTCTACTTCAACTATTTCAATATAATAAGATTGCAATTAACTAACAGGATGATTAATAATAATATGAAGCAACACGAGTTCCGTGTAAATTAGCATCGCAAAAGGGAGTTTTGTCAAAGTGACAACCCTAAACAAACGCGACGCAACAATTTGAAATATATTTGTATTACGTTTCATGTTTATTAGCCCCACGTAGAAATGTTTACGCTTCATGAGACACACGTCTATTTGAATGTTATATCAAATTTGAATATAAATTATGTAATTTGAAGTGGAGATATGTACAATTAAAATTTAAATAGGTGTATGGAATATAGATGGGTGCTACTCGTTTCTCAAATTAATTACGTATGCACTTAGAATATCGTAAGGATAAATTTGATGCGATAACTTGAGTATGTTGTTAGCGTTATTTTTGAAGTGAAATTTAGTTAAGCATACTGAGCACTATATTTTGTAGGTATTTAATAAGACTAACCTGTAATGCTCAAAATCTTCAAGACTAAGGGTCCGCGACCAGTCAGAGCAAAATTTACCAAAATAAATTTCCTATACAATAAATTATCTTTATATACTTACGGGACGCCGGATGTCACTAATACTTGAGATGAAGTAAACCTATTTAAAATCACTGATTGAACACGATTATGTAGGTAAGCTGTAAGCCATCGCAAAAGATTTCCTTTAATACCTACCATTAACAGACAACTTTTGTTAAAGCATTATATGATGTTTTCTATCAAAACTACTAAAAATATAATTAATAAAAACAATGAGATTAGATAGAGTAGATTTACCCGTTACAAAGCCATCCTGTTGGTCTATAATAAAATGATTTAGGCAGGAATAAATGCTTAGGTGCACTAATCTTTCAAGGACCTTAGGAATTGCGGAAAGGATTGAGATTGGGCGGTAATTTTCAACATCACTCTTAGTACCTGACTTAAACATATGCGTTATATAAGAGGAATTCCATTGATGAGGAAAATCACCACTGGAGAGACACTTATTGAATATAATTTGTGAAGGGATACATATTGACCGATATGTGCGCTTGAGAAAAACCTGGCCTAACTTGATCTGGGCCAGGGCCTTTATTAGAGTCAAGCATATTTATTAGCAATTCTTTGCCAATTTCCCTCTTTACAAAAACATAAATTATTTATAAGGATATGCGAGTCACTGGAATTACTCTCATCAACGGTGTAACCAGTGTCTCGACTTGAGCGAGTCTGAGATTTAAAACTAACTGAAAATAATTTTAAAACATGTCTGCTGTTTGTTTAAGGTTGTCAGATGTAATACCGTACATAGTACCATATTTCATAAGTTTAGGGTATCCTGGGTTAGTGTATTTCCAAAAATGTTTGATATTTGTTTTTAGCGAAAATTCAATACCTTCTTTGTATAGATAATAGCAAAGTTTCATAAGACTTTTCACACGTGCTCTTAGTAAAGAGAACTCCTGGTAGTTTCACAAGTTTTTATAGGTCTTGGGACGACACCAGAGTTTTTGCTTACCATTTAGAGTTTTTATCAAGCCATTGCTCAACCAAAGTGGTTACTTTCGGGATTTAGGTTTAGAGAACGGCACATAAGCACACACAGAAACAGTTTACTACGTTACGGGTACGTTACGCTTACGTTACGTTTACGTTACGTTTACGTCACGTTACGTCACGTTTACGTTACGTTTACGTTACGATTACGTTACGTTTACGTTACGTTTACGTTACGCTTACGTTAGTTACAATGAAAAATTTCTTGTCTGAAAGGGTTCTGGCACGGTCATGGTTCAATACGATTTAGTGAGTAATTAAGGCTAACTATTTTATTAAAATTATATTAAAGACGATAATAAGCTATACACAGACAAATATTGATGAATTTTAATATGTAAGTTAATAGTTTTCAATAAGTATAACTTAGCACAACCCTATTATCAAACCGAATCATAATAGACATTATAAACGAAACAGTAACTCTGTCACTTAAATGATAATATTTCACGTCACTCACCACATATCTCATACATTAATGTTGTGTAAAATTAACGAGTCACGTCATCGATTACCGTGTCAGCCGTGACGAGTGTCGCGTGACAACAATCACTCATAATCTAACGTGACAATATCGGTTCTGTAAGCCTCTAAGTGATTTTCTATTTTAACCGGTAATAGTTTAACAGTCAGTGACTTTATTTACACGCTTTTTGTTAGCTTCATCTGTATGTTTGTTTGTTTGTAACCGACTCATTTGAGCGCGATTTTGACCCCCTTATAACGGCCTAATTTCGTTGAAAATTCGTAGATCTATCGACGAACGATGACAATACATTAATTTGATAAAGTTAAATTTCATGTGTCAATTTGCAAAATAAGATTTTTGTTAATTTATATAATTTTCATATGAGGCAGGAATTGTGTTAATTTTTAAATTAAAAATAAATTTTCAATTGTTTAGTTCGGTTTTCTATAAAAAGCGAATTTTTTAGTTTCTTTTTAACTACTCTTTATTTAATGAAAGCTCAGTCCTCGCTAGGATTAGAGATTTCTAAGATCAGACGAGAATATTGAATCCAGAACACAGCAAAGTATCTGAAAATAGATTTGTGAGCGAGGGACAAGCCGCGCGGATGCTAAAATATTTTGCTCGAGAGACCAACCTTTTTTGCTCCTAAAATAAATGTCTCGAAACTCAGGTTGATGACACTTTTTGGGGAAGCAATTTCCTAGTAAATTGATTGCGTAAGCTGTTTACATAAGATGATTCAGATGGTGGAACATGTGCTGTTTTTTGTTAAATTTAATGCTTTAGTCAAATTTAAGGCATCTTATTATATTTTCGATGAAGAATTATTGCTTTACAAACCTTTTTAAGCTCAACTGTACTATAGAGTGCAACGTAGGTACGCCTAGGAAGACCTATTCTTACACTTTCATAATTATGTAGAATTTACTTTATTAATTATGTAGAATAATTGTGCAATAAATCTTCATTCATCTACATTTTTTTTTGGAAAAGCAGGACAAACGAGCGTACGGTCACCTGGTGTTAAGTGATCACCGCCGCCCTCAGTCTCTTGCAACGCCAGAGGAATTACAGGACGGGCAACGTTCCTGTAATTCCTCTGGCCTTTAAGGAAGATGTACGCCAAGTGGCGATGTTTTTTGGAAATACCCATGTCGATAGTCCCGAAAACAAAACACAAGGGAGTTCATTCACAGCTTTGTAATACGTGGAAGAACGTTCCTTTAAAACTCGACTGTGGAGGACCGCCACACATACAGATGGTGGGGAAGATATTCTAATTTGTGGCGTATCGTGCGACGGTGGAATTTGGCGGCAGAAAACAGGTGAAACAGCTCTTCGGAACACTCCCCGTGATAAAAGCGGTAAAGACACACAATGAAGCGACGTCTCTATACGATCTCCTTGATCTACATGTATTAAGTGATTTGATTTTATATGATTTGATTGGATTGGATTTTTATTTTATATGATTGGATTGGATATGATTTGAAGATTAAGAGATATGTTCTACCATCCTATAGAGTCAAAGTATGCTCTACGCTTGAAGGTGCTGAAGACTGTTGAATACTTGAGAGGCTATATGAGTCCATTAAGTGGCTGAGCGAGGAAGAAAACTACACAAGAATGCCAGACACCATCGTGATGCTAGTAAACTTCCGCATTTTCTTAAAATATTCGGTGGTGAAATTTTAGTTGTAATTTGCTCTAAATAATTATGTAATAAACAGATACTTAGCATTGTATATGTATAACTGCCATCAGTTGATAACGACTATAATAAGTAAGGTTTCATGAAAATATTTGGGTTTTGGAGGGCATCGCCTCAACCAGCCCTTATCGAATGAGACTTGCTCTTTTTAGTCTTCTCCCGGCTTAAGAGGAGTCAAGCAGGTTGGTAGTCAAGGGATTTGGATGAGTGGCTAACTGTTCGAAGTAGTTTCTAGTGTTTTTTTATTTCCTCTTTTAGTAGACACTGTGAGCAAATCAGAGTACTTTTTCGATTTTCCGTACTAAAACGAATTGTGCTCTTTGCAGACATATGTTGCTGTCACCGGCAGTTCACCGTAGTTGAGTGCCATATATATTATATATATATATATAGTCCCCACGGGGTTGATGACTGCATTGTATATAAGTAATTTATTTACTAGGGAGAGAATTGAGTTCCGTCCCATAAGCCAATATATATTCTTAAGTTTATGGTTGACTTCATTTTGTTTTATGCATTGTATATTTTACACAATATGATCAAAGAATTACAAATTCCTACAAATTGTAAAAATATCACTTTGCTCGTGTCAAAACACGTAAATCAGAACTTTAACAACAATAATAATAAATTTTGCTAATCTAATCATAGCAGTAATTAAAATGGATGTAAATTTCTATTCCGTAGAATTACAACCAAACATAAAATTTGAGATGTTGTAACAAACGGAATTTAAAACGTTTTGTCGGGGTAAGGGCTGTAGTGTAAGTCATCGCCTCGGGCAGCAATTAGAACTCTAGGAAGATCCCAGATCACGGAACAATATACACTGGAATTGGCAATTTTAATTTAATGAAATTGCTGTCAAATCTCCATTTATCTATAACGTATTTCTCTATAAGACATGACTATGGAAGACAAACGACAGTACGGATCCCTGATATGTTTAAATGAAATATTACTACGTATACAAAGTATTACAGTACAACTTACGAATTGCTTTAATTAATTTTTATGCAAGCTGATGCCCGCGACTTCGTCCGCGTAGATGAAGGGTTGTTCTCAACATATTATATGAATCTTATTTCTAGGAAGATTGCTATGGCAAAATAAATCTTCTCTTGCTGTAGTTATAGCTAATCGACGTGAATTGCCATGGATTTTCCGGGACAAAATGTAACTTTAACCTTTTCCAAGCTTTAGTCTGTCGCTGTACCAAATTTCATCAAAATCGGTTCAGTACTTCCAGCGTAAAAGCGTAACACACAAACAAACATTAAGATTTGTAATATTAAACGGATAATATTGGAGTGTGAAACTAAGAAATTTAGTGCTCCATAAATATTATAAGGTGTCAGATGCCCATTTGAACCATCTTCTTTAAAAGGAGGATGTTATGCATTTCTATGCGCTTATGTAATGTTTTTTGGTCTAAGGCAAGCTAAGTTTCAATGTTAAAAAGAATAGTGATTTGATTTAAATTTTTAGTAAGTAACCTTATTTCAAAGTATTTTTTTTAATTTGTCTGTTTCTATTTCAATGTTATGAATAAATAAATATCTTTTGTGATAACGTAACAAGTCAACAGCTCGCAAGCAGCAAAAAGGATGCCTCGTGTAGTCGTGAAATACGAGCTGAATTGTTTTATCAGGGCTTCATATTACCAACTGACCCGTTCGTTCATTCAAGCGTTCAGTGGGCCTACCGATCCTTCGGCGGAGGGCGCGCTTAACCCCAAAGTCTAAGCAGTCGCGTAGGGGCGAACGGATGTTGCATTCCACATGTAGATTTGAAAAAACTTAGCGGAATTAATACTATATTAATATTAAATTATAGAATTTAAATTATTAAATCAAATCTAATTAAATCCAATCATATTAAATTCAATCGAATTAAATCCAATCAAATTAAATTAATATTAGGTCGAGGAAATGCCTAATGCAAAATAAAATATTTAAAAATCAATTCATGCAGCTAAAAGTAGAGTTAATACTTTCAAGAGTATAACTTTTACCGAATCACGAATTTCGAGCATTTTACCCCATTTTTTTAGTAACTGAAAGGAAATGTCTACAATAATTTTGCAATTTGAAAACTGCTATTTTCAAAACATACTCAACACTCCATGTTTCATTCGATACAAAGCTTTCCGACTTGACAAACAAGCAATATACTCTAACAGATGAATGGTATTTAGTATCAGTGCCGCTCTGATTTAAGTTCAGAACTGCGCGCACCGAATTGCTTTTCCTACGTCCGCGTCGGCTCAGTACTCAATTCTTGTAAACTTTAATTAGTCTTGTAGTCGGATTTACGTTTCTGAAGCTTAAATAATCGTTTCGCTGGTATATTTATCTTTATTTTCGACGATCATTTAGAAGTTATTTTACTGTTAATCTTTTTTTAGGGAAGAGAATAAACGAGTGTTAATTTATTTCAAGTGATCACAGACGCCCAAATTCTACTGAAGCACTAGAGGTATCCCAGGATAATTGCATTTGAAAAAAGCGCTTTTTTTGAAGGTACCCATAACACAAACGTCGCACAAGAAAGCTCATTGCATAGTCAAAGTCAAATAAACTTTATTCAATTAAGCTGAAACTACGTGCTTTTGAATCGTCACTATAAGTACTTCATTTAAATCACTGAATCTGCCATATCAGGTTCGGGAAAAATAGCTCGTGAGAAGTACATACAAGAAACTTAATGGGCTCTTTCAATCAATAGCGTATTTTACAATGGCAGTAATACACAAAAAAATAGTTTGTAAGGTGCTGCATCCAATATATAAATCCTATTTTAAGCAAAAATCGTTTTAAATATCTAATATTTCGTAATAAGAAAGAAAGAATAAACTGATTGGTGAACTCATGCAAGGGGCTCACTTGATGTAAGGAAATCACCACTTACCACTTAAATCATTACTTAACATCACGAGTATTGACAGCCTTTTCTTAAGTAAATAAGGGAAGAAACGAGCAGGACATTCAGCTGATTGTAATTGATACGCCCTTCATAACAATGCAGGATTATTGAAAAACTCAATAATTCTGAGTGGAACTACAACTGCACTCGTCACCTTGAAACATAAGATGTTAAGTCCTATTTGCCCAGTAATTTCAATAGTGATGGTGCCCTTTAGACAGAAACAGAGTAATGCTTCCATAATCTAGCCGGTATCCTGTGCAAAGGAGCCTCCCACTGGGAAAGGCTAGGCTTTTTATATTTATAAAAAAGACTTAGTTTGTAGGTCAGTCAGATTGTGTTTAACATCCATACCATTCAGAATATTAAATAAGTTTGTTCATCAGCAGAAGACACATGTTTAAATAAAAACTATTTAATTTGACTGAATATGTTAAATAATATTGTAACTCACATTGCCAATAAGGTAAACCTTTTTTTGTTTCTACTCAATATTTTTTTTAAGGTCTGAAAGTTACCAAACACTACGTTACACAGTTTTTGTGAATACAATAATTTTAATTCCGGATCGTAATCCTCACGTAAACAATGCCGCAACAATAAACCAGGAAGTTTGATCACAGTTACACCAAACTGGGTCAGATGAAGGCATGACATCGTCACACAGTTGTAACGCAACAGAACTCACAATATATTGTGTACCTTGGTGTTTTACGTCTCAGTTCAAAGTAGCTAACTATACTAAGGCCAACAAGAGGTGATAAATAATGTAAACAAACGGATCGTTACTGAGATAAATTGCGATAGCGAATGATTATTGTCTATATCCTTATCACACGTAAGCGTCAATTAGTCGACGATAGCTGTCGTTGCGTGTTTCGTGGTACAGGGCAGCAGTCAGTACAGCAGTTTTCAACATTTGGTCTGCCATTTCATCAAGAAGTTCATTCCTGTCAGCCTAGCGAAACACTCTAAGAAAAAAGTATTCTCGATTGTATGAAACGTGCAGTCAATGAGAGATTTTTATTTATTTATTTATTTATGACAGATGACGGCTCCAATCTTGTAAAAAACGGAGATAGCCAAAATCCACTACGTTTAAAGCAACTCTCGCTTTCAAACTTAACCGTATTATACTTCGTCGCCATAATGTAATTACTATTTCAAACTTATGTCAAATCCCACTACATGTTTCATACACTAAATTACAATTTTAAGAGGCGGGGCCTCTTATTACGTAGTATTTACATCCTCTTTGATTCCTGTTTGTATATACATAATATTATGTTTTCGTTTCCGTATTTAATTCGATTTTTTTTGCTATTATTAATCCGTTAATGTTAGTTTTGCTGTTTCTTGTTGAATTTTGCTGTTATTGTTGCCTGGTATCTCTAGAAGACCTTCGAAATATATGAATTCTTTTCAATATTCAAAGATATTGATGAAAATATTTTGAACCCCTGAAAATGTGTTTCAAATAATATAACCTATTAAATAATATAACTTCACGAATAATCATAATCTAATTTGGTCTTATATCTCTCTTTGGCAAGCTAGAAGAGCAAATACGGTTCGTGTATAAGTAATCTAAATTATATTTCCATCAAACATGCATCGTTAAATATTTAAATTGAGTTGTTGATGGGACTCTCACAAAGTATACAAGTAAATAATTGAAACGTCAGAGGCACTCGGGTGACATAGAAGGCGTAAGAAAGGCTTTTGAC
Source organism: Leptidea sinapis (assembly GCF_905404315.1). NCBI lineage: Eukaryota > Metazoa > Arthropoda > Insecta > Lepidoptera > Pieridae > Leptidea > Leptidea sinapis. The sequence goes on along the minus strand of NC_066281.1, from coordinate 3,007,996 downwards.
ATAAAAGGATTACAGTTGTGTCGATTTAGAAGTGAAACATGACTTTAATTGTTAAGAAGTGTTTATGTGGTAAAATATAATAGATAATAATATAAATGACTTCCTTAATGATTCCACAGATTGGGAATGGAGAGACTGCCCTCAGGCTATTAAATAATCAGTTAAATTGTACAATATTACTTTTTTAACATATATTTTGATAAAAAAAGCCCACTGAGTTTGTTGCGCCCATTCTTCTCAGGTGTGAGGCATTCTTTTTCGCATGGGTGGTAGTTTTTGACTATTTTATAATAAAAATATATGAATTTGAATTGAGCCAATGAAACAATACCGGGCTAGTTGAAGGATTATGTACAAACGTTAAAACACCTAGGGTTCTTATCTTATATTATGTGATCTTTTTTATAGATTTTATAGCCCTGTGCTTTACTGGGGTATAAAAAGAATAGTGAAGTCCCAGGCCCAAGGGTGTCGTAAGAGGCAACTAAGGTTATTTACCAGTGGAAGGCTTCTTTGCACAGTTTTTTTTAATGAAAAATGGATGACACGAGCAGGACATTCAGCTGCCCATTAATATGCAGTACCACTCAGGATTCTTGAAAAACCCCAAAAATTCTAAGCGGCACTACAACTGCGCTCGTCACCTTGAGACATGAGAGATTAAGTCTCATTTGCCCAGTAATTTCACTAGCTACGGCGCCCTTCAGACCGAAACACAGTAATGCTTACACATTACTGCTTCACGGCAGAAGTTTCCGTTGTGGTACCCATAATCTAGCCGGCATCCTGTACAAAGGAGCCTCCCACTCCCTCCCACAAGTTATAAGCAGTATCGCAATTTGGCCATAATATTCATATTAAATAAGTTTGCACCAATAATTGAATCCGGGACATCTAGCGCACAATACACAGGTTCACTAACCACTGGAATATAGTCCAAATGGGCGGCCAAATTCAGTCATAACATTTACCATCAATATTTACAAATAAAAGATCGAATTTCTGTATTTCAAAACCTGAACCAATATCACAACTCACAGAAGTTGATAAGTGGATGAAAATTTGCGAACAGAATAAATATCGTATACTCGTTGAATCGTCGCCCGTTATTTATTATTTATGGAAATAGACCTGGAAACTCCATCGAGGGAGGTCGTCATATTTTTCTTAAAAAAAGTAATGTCCCCCAGCGGCGAACGTTTGTCATGCAAATTTATGCGATCCGTTTTGGCGTTCTTTTTTAAACTGATAGCGATTTCTAGAATATTCAATCGCTGTTAATAAGGATTGAGGCCATATTTTTTTGTCACGGAATATCTTCGGTCGTAAATTAAATCGTTATGTATTTGGGGACGTTTATGAGATCAATCAAATCGAGGGCTCTGATATCTTTGATAAGTACGAAGGTATCTCTACAGACTGTCAGATTAGCGACGTTTTGATGATTTGTGTAGATATATATTACATTACAGAAATCACGGACGAGTAAAAAAAGAAGGACTCCGCGCCGTGATATTAGCAAGTGAAGCACCGTTATGCTAGTGTGTGTGCGGTTACGGGGGATACTAGTTACACAATTTTTTCTCCCTTAAATAATCATTATATGGCCACAAATTCTTATATAGTATCGTTTTTACACTTTTTCACATCGCACGACGGCATTTTTAAAATATTTTATTGAGACACAAACTGATCTGTCACAGACGATGAAAATTCTCATAATGGCCGCCTATCGGCTTGTAGTAGTGTAAGTGTGTGCGTGGGGCTATGTATTTTCACGTTAATCAAGACGATTTTGGTGCTACACAGTTATGAAAGGTGACACGGAGTCCTTATTTTTTTACTAGTCCGTGACAGAAATATATATATTAACCTAAGAATTACGATAAAAAGACAATACAATGCAATTGTAAGAATATCTTTCTGTATATTTTTAGATATTCCTTTTAACTAGATTTTTTTTTTGTGTGTATCTGTTAACGCCAAACCTAGTACCCGAAAAACCTATTTATTATGGCAATTTTTTAAATACAGGATACTTGACACTAAATGCCACTGCTGGGCCAAACTATGTAAAATTTTTATCGGACTAAATGGCAATATTCCGCATCAAGCTAAAGAACAATCACGTAAATCGAATCATAAATCTCAGCGTAATCGGTGTACATACATTAGAAATACTGATCGAATTGAGAACCTCCTCCTTTTTGAAGTCGGTTAAAAATAATACGCGCTATTCTATATACGCGTATCGGACCTATTAGATGAAGTTTTTGTTAACTGTGGTTGATAAAATCGTGATATAAAGTTAAATTTTAAAATTTTATATGTATTTTTGTTTCTGTTAATAAAATTATAAACATGTCCTTTCCACATAAATGACGTCAAAGTAGTGAAGTTACAACTTGACATCACAATTTTCAATTTAATAACTGGTACTTCATTATTGCAGATTTTACCTCAAAACCTGCTAAAAGTTCTCAAATACTTAATTTACTTTGCTTATGCTTAATATAAAAAATGGAGTAAAGTTAAAACGAGTGTAAGGTATTGACTATTAGACGTTTGATTACGTTTGTTGCATCACTTTACATATTATATTATATAGTAATTGAAATTATTTGTAAATCGATGAAAGTGTAAATTATGGTTTACAAGAGTGGCAATGACTTTCTCGTTACTTCTTCTCACAAGCTCAACCCTTTACGAAGAAGCAGTAGATTAAGTAAGAAAAAAAAATTTTTGACATTCATAAGTGTCATTTCCGTGACTTTGATTTGATTTGACTGTATGACAGAAATGAAAGATATATCGGAGTGAGGTAAACAATACCAAATATAATTATTTTGTTGATTTCTTGATTAAAATACATAAAAAAAATTATAATAATGTATTAAATATTAAGTCACAGTAAGCTATGAATAGTTTACATTTTAGGTGTTTGAACTTAGTTACTTTTTCCCTGTTCTGTTCTTGGTTAATATTATAATATGTGAACAAACTGTATACACAACAGTTTATGAGTAAAATCAAACAGATAAATACTTTTTATTAAGAGTTATTGTTCAGCATTTGGTACAGTGAATTTAATCTTAATATTAATAAATCCAGTGTCCTGATGTTCGTTTCCAGTTAACTGCTAAACTAATGAACGGATTTTAATGGGTATTACTTCATGGATCAAAGAATAGTTTTTATTTCGATTTAGGACCCATAATTATTTTATTTCCAATATTTTTTTTATATAGATACATTTTCTATGAGAGAATTTATTGACGCACGATTTGTAGGTTCTGCTGTGAAGCAATTTCATTATGCTAACAGCATCGAGCATATTTTACGAAATAATTCTTGATGTTATGAAATATTATCGACAAATTCATAACAGTATTATATATTAATTATGTACAGAACAATGCCTGTACGTCAGCTAGTAGATATCTAAAAAAAATTAACTTTTTTTAAATATTCCTTTTAACACATTTATTTATAATCACTTTTGGTGCATATCTCTTTTTGCTCTGAAAGATCGCGCTTCCTTCATTGACTTGAGTAAACTTTACACGAGAAAACATTATAATAAATACAACATTATATTATAAAATATCATGTTTAACCGCAAATAAAACGCCGCAAATGGAGCTGGATAGGCACTCTGGAGGGATCCCAACCATATACCGAGGCAAGCCCTAGATTGAAACCCTCAGGAAAACGCAGACGTGGCCGTCCAAAGCAAACCTGGCGGCGGACTGTCATTGACGAAGCAAAAGACATCGGAAAGACCTGGAGTGAAATTAAGAGAGATGCTCAGGACCGATCGCGATGGAGATGCACTGTGGATACCCTCTGCCCCAGCTAGGGGATACAGGAATTTAATGAATTACAAAATAAAGTGCCTATAATAATACATCCTAGTATTTGTTAAACATTAATGAATGTGAAAAATAAAGTACGAATAAATTACCGTCTAATGTACAAGGTTTCTTAGTCAATTTCTATAGTATTTTACAACCTGACCCGGCAAACGATGTTTTGCTATATAAATTACATACCTTCTCATTGTATAAATTATCATTATCAATTATGATTTAGTATTATATATATATTATATAATGAAGATGGTCATTGTTTGAGGCTCTTTCAAGCCTAAACCACCGATCGTATCGCCATGAAACTACCACCATTCTATGCGAAATTTATCCTAGGGTTTATGGCTACTTATTTTTTTTATTGTATGTGTAATAAGATGAATAAAATTTAATTTTATTCCTTGTAAAATACGCCGCAGCGAAGCGGGCGGGAACGGCTAGTACAAATATAAAGGTATTTCTTTGTCAAAAAATATAGAATACGAGTAATCGCAAACATATCAATTCAAATTTAAATTAAAAGAAATCTTTATTCGCTGTAAATCTTTATAAGTCATTTAGTGCAAGTCAGGATGAACTACAAAAGTTACAATAACAATCAAATGAGTATAACAATATTCATTAACAATAAATTTAGAAACATTAATCCCAACTATCTTTATCATTCAAATGTTATAATATATACCAAAACCTTCTCCGCAACACGCTGCATCTTATAGTATAATTATTATTAATTATTAAGTTAAAATAAAGTAGCATTATTTATTAGATTAAAGTAACATATTGCCGCATTTAGGAATAATCATCCCGAAAAATCACACTTCTCGAAACATTTAATTGATACCGGTCACTCACTCGGAAACAATAATAATTTTAATATTTTACATACATGTGAAAAAGGATTAAGCTTAAATGTGGTAGAGCAATTAGAAATAATAAAACACAAAAATAACATGTTTACATTGTTGAATGAACAAACAAATTTAGTCCCATCACCTTTGTTACGTATCTCTTCCGGGGGTAATACGTCACAACAGCCGACCAATCACATCGCGTCATTTCATGGGACGAGGGTATAAAAGAGCGGCTTCCGGCTCATTTCATTCAGTCTCGTGCCAGATTTTTGCGAGACAACACGTCCTGAGGATGCCTCGTGTAGAGGCGAAACACGTGTCGAATTGTTTAAAGACAAATATTGGCGGAATTAACACTAAAGAAAACTCAAATCATTTGTATAAGTATTATTCCGATCCGTTGATTAGTTTTCCCGTATAGTAGAAGGAAAAATCCGGCTCTCCATTTATATAGCATAGATTACTCAAAGTATATTATTAACATAAATATATTTAAAATATCCAAGATACACATATCCATATAAAAAATACCTTTAGATTTTTTTTTTATAACAGTAAGGACGAGACGAGCAAGACGTTCTGCTGATTGTAATTTATACGCCCTGCCCATTACAATGCAGTGCCGCTGAGGTTGCTTGAAAAACACAAAAATTTTGAGTGGCACTACAATTGCGCTCGTCACCTTAAGATATTAAGTCTCGTTTGCCTAGAAATTTCACTAGCTACGGCGCCCATCAGACCTTAAGACAGTAATACTTACACATTACTGCTTTACGGCAGAAATAGGCGCCATTGTGGTACCCATAATCTAGCCGACATCCTGTGCAGAGGAGCCCCCACTGGTAAATTATACCTTACTGCATTAATGTTAAACACAAATGACAATGCCATGATTAAAACTATGATCGCTATAGGTAATCCTCATCCACCACGTAGAAATGTGTTGGGTTTTCGAATTCATATATATTCGAGGCCTCATGTGGTCGGCAACGCTCTTGTGAATCACGTAGTTTTTTTTATGAAAATAAGAGACTTGACCAGGAGGACGTTTAGCTGATGGTTATTGATACGCCCTGCCTATTACAATGCAGTGCCACTCAGCATTCTTGAAGAACCTAAAAATTTTGAGCGGCACTACAATTGCGATCGTCACCTTGAGACATAAGATGTCAAGTCTCATTTGCCCAGTAATTTTACCAGCTACGGCGCCCTTCAGACCAAAACACAATAATGTTTACACATTACTGGCTAACGGTAAAAATAGGTGCCGTTGTGGTACCTGTAATCTAGCCGGCATCCTGTGCAAAGAAGCCTCCCACTGGTATTTCTATGCCAAAAAATATAGGTTGCGGAAAAGTAATCACCAACCTATTACATAGTAAAGCTTTCTTCAAATACGCCGTAAAATCGAAGGAAGAAACCGGCTCTCCATTTATTATTATAGATTTCTCAAAGGTACATTATTTCGGAATAAAATATTTTCAAAATTCTTTAACTTCGAATCGTCAATATATTATGATAAAATACCTAAGATACAACACATATCTATATAAAATTTACGCTTAAATTAAAATAAACCTTACTGCATCTATGTAAAACTTAATTTACAAGGCCATGATCTGTTATCCTAGTACGCCTCGTACAAATGTGTTGTCGGTTTTCGAATTCATATTATGTACGTTTATTGGACTTGCATAATAATAATAATAATATTGTCCCACTTTTTACATAAATTATCTTGCCCCAAGTTAAGCATATATTATAGCCTGTGTTATGAGTTACAAGACATTGATATATTTAATACAATATACTTACTTAAACCTACATAAATTCATATAAACATACATAAATACATTTAAACATCCATGACTCGGAAATAAATATCATCAGTCAGCACCGCTCCTGTGATTCCTGTGGTGATACAAGAGAGTATGGGGGGCGGTGATCACCAAGTGACTCGTACCATCAAGTGACCATATAAGTATGTTCGTTAGTTTTCCTCTTCCATAAATTAAGAAAAAACTCTCAGATATATAGTCACATTTACGCAAGTTTCTTTTCTGGAAAGTTCCACAATCTCAAGATTCATATATTTGGGGAGTGACTGGCCAGTTTAGCGACGGACAAGGGTCGCCCACCCGACTAATGCGAAAATGAATTATGTAAGGAAATACAGCTCGTTATAATATAATCAGTGCTTAAATAGACGTGGGGTTAAAATGGAATATTATGTAAAATATTTATGTAAACGTTGCAAATATTTGAATAAAAATACATTATTGTTGTAGATATAATAATGATAACTTACATAATATTTGAATGTTTTAGTTCTTACATTCTGAATTTCCATTGAACCATGTGTGCACGACAATATTATAAATTGTAATAATTAATAATACTATTTAATTGTAACAGTTACAATGAAAATTAAAACATTTGCATCATGTGGACGTGTATGGTGCTGAGCTCAAACGATAGGTAGTATGACCGGTTTCGAGAAGAATCGCGGGGGGCATTCAAGAAACCGACTACTGCGGATGGACTTATCTTGTTTTATCACTGATCGCTTGCGCTGCTCATAGTCCATAGCCTCATCGTACAGATAGAAAAAATAAATCGAAGTTTTACTTACAGTCCACTATCTATATATATATATAAAAGAAAGTCGTGTTAGTTACACTATTTATAACTCAAGAACAGCTTTACCGATATGGCTGAAAATTGGTGAGGAGGTAGCTTAGAGCCAGGCGATGGACATAGGATATAAGAAGTCATAAAATATCAAAAAAATACGAAAAAATATTATTATAAAAATAATTATTTTCTGATACATTTTGTATGGATTTTGATGACATCTCGAGAATAGAAACAATTCAATAAAGTTTTTTGTTAGTTTCACGCTACATGAGTTATAAAATACAACTGACAGTGCACGTCATGTTATTCAAGTTGACCGGTTGGAGTGTTTGTTTCGAGTTTGTATTAGCTTATTGTGCCGATATTATCATTAACAATGTCACGTCCAAGACGATCAAATTATTCCTGACAAAGACGTAATGCAACTAGGATTCGAAATATTGCGAATGAAAGGACTGAAGAAGAACAAGAAATTGCAGGTGAAAAGAACCGCGTTAGTATGGATCGTCTTCGTTCTATGAATCACAAGAGCAAAGCGTAGCAGCCCGTAAAACGGATCGGCTGGCAATACGAAATCATCCAGTAAAACCTCAGAGATCAACAACTCATAGATAATTTTCGACGCACAAGAAGAAGTTTATGAAGTACTGATTTGAATCGAGCAGCGTTTCGATACGATTGCAGTACTTATACTGTACTGTAGTACTGCTTGCATACTAGTTTTCGCATTGGGCCGATGGACGTTGTTTGCGAGTATTCTGCGGAGAAACGCAAGAATCGTGCTGCCATGTTCTAGAAAAGACTCAAAAATACAGTGTTTGTTTCCAAATGATCTCATTTGGGGCAGACATCTTAGAACGAGGATTTAATCCGACATTCAAGGTATTTATTTATTTAAATACTTACACACAATACAGTAAAAGAATAACATACGTACTATGTATACTTATTCCTATGTATTGTGTATGCTAATTCTAAAAAAAGGGTTTATAAATCAGTAATACGGGTTTTGCTTTTGATATTGTAGATATAAGGACAGGTTCACCATCGTATTGGATCACTGCAACCTCTCGAAGATGCACACAGCTTAAATTTTTACAATTTATACTTCATGGGCAACATGGACAAATAACTTGATCGATGTCAAGAGATCAATGCAGCAATGATAATAGCAATTCTTCAGATCTGCAGCAACTACTTAATGAACATTTTGCATGATGAGTTAGCCCGCAAATCTTTAATTTCCGATCCGTCTCGCATTCGCCCTGACCATTCAAATCTTAAGGCCAATCCTTGAAAGTTTGTGGTATGAATCAAGACAATCTATTTCCGAAGTTCAACCTATATAAGAGATTTCCACGTATATAGTCACTCATCACGATATCTCTGGAACCACTAGAGCGAAAGACTTGAAATTTGGTAGGAATATTCTTTTCACCAAGTAGAGGTCAGCTAAGAACGGATTTTCCAAAATTCCATCCGTAAGAGTTTTTTTTTATTATGAACAGAACAACGTCTGTCGGGTCAGCTAGTATATTAATAAAACAAGGAGCACTATGTATAAATCAAAATTGCCAACCCTACCAAAGAATATGACGTAATAGTACAAGTACGGAAGTCTCACTCCGAAAAATCAATTAAAGAAATAGGGACTCTTATCGTCGTACAATAAGGTGTAATTCAGATGGCACAGCGCTACTAACCTACATTTTTATTCACCTAGAAGTTGCCTCTCTTTCTATCGCGTGACTCTTAACTCTTCTGGCGACAGTAGGGTTGACATTTTTACCTAAAACTTTACCTATAATAAAAATAGGTATGTAATCGTAATTTTAAATCAATATTCTTTCATTGTCAAGCCTACATCTGTAACGTATGCGTTGGAAATCACGACACAGTCAAATCTTCTTATTATATAGGAAATAAATAGGAAGCTATCATGAATGGTAATTTTATCATAATAATAATCACTTTAAATTAGATTGTTTCAGCTCTTTTAGAAAGCTTAAAAAATTTAAATTTTTATCGCAATGACCTTTAATATGCTTTGCTTTATTTATGTTTCTCCATTTTTTAAATATTGGTCAGATCTGTGAAGTCAACACAGCTAACTTCCCGCTTGTGAGTCCCTACTCACTGGCCTACTGTGTAGTGGCCGCCGCACGTACTTACGATTTTGACACCTACACGGGAAGTGAGACAGGCCTGCCCCTACTAAAACCGCAAACTGTGTTAATGGTACAAAATTCTGATGCACCATTTATACTAAAACACACTACGAGTTTGATTCAAAGAAACATTGCCTATATCAGAGGAAGGCACTTTTATAAACACACCATCGATAAAAAGGGATTTCGCACTGATGCGAAATCACAAACATAGCATTACGACAAAATTTAATGTTCCCCCATAAAGCTTTGAGAAAATCTCTCTGAAGCAGAGTAGGCGTGAGATAAAAACAACGCGAAAATCGAAATAATGAGGTCTCTTTGGAGTGGAACTTGTCATATCATATTTATGACGGATAATGAGAGAGTATATGACTTTGTGCATCATTATTGTGCATCGCTTCATACGTGGATTGGAGGTATAATTAAAATATTCAAAACCTTCACTTTGAAAAATGAAATTCCCGGCTTTTGTGGCATTGTAGATATTATAATTGCAAGAATTGTTCTCGAAGACAAAAGGTTTAACTATCTATGAATTTCGATGATTGATTTTCTTTGTCCTAAATTTTTTACTTTTATTTAATTTAATGAATAAATTAAATAATATATAATAAATTCTATAATATATTATTTATACCAGTGGGAGGCTCCTTTGTACAGGATGCCGACTAGATTATGGGTACCACAACGGCGCCAATTTCTGCTGTGAAGCAGTAATGTGTAAGCATTATTGTGTTTCAGTTTGAAGGGTGCTATGTCTCAAGGTGACGAGCGCAATTGCATTGTCGCTCATAATTTTTGTGTTTTTCAAGAATCCTGAGTGGGACTCCATTATATCGATCAATTTTCATCAACTAAACGTCCTGCTCGACTCGTCCCTTATTTTCATTAAAAAAAAGACTTTTAAGTCTATGATAATTGTAATAATATATATATTATTTAAACAATACACACTAAACGGCCACATAATCTCTGGAACTCGCTGGAACGTGAATCCTCTCCCGTTCCCGTTTCACCCCCTCATGCTCATCCTGTTGCGTCAGTACGGTTTGCAGTTTCATTACCGTTAGGTACATGTTGTGATATTTTCGTGCTATCACTGCTTTTTTTTATTTTTGTTGTTAAAAGTTCTGTAGTTTCTGTTGTTCTGTCTCAATTCTGTCAGACAAATAAATATATTGTGTCCTTAACCCAGATTCTTTATTAGATGCTTCATCGTTATAATAATAATAATCATCATCATAACACAACACTTTTACTTCAATCATTAATACCCACAAATAAATCGTAGTTTATTTATTAATAATCCTAGTGATGCTTGTTTTGCACACCGTAACAAAGCGACTATGTGACGTCATCGACATCAGGTCCCGAGATAATTTAACCATTGCTTTTCTTCCATTTTCAATATTTTTACAATTAAACTTGAAACCTTTTGCAAGGGTTGCGTAGCGTGAAATTTGAAAGGGACCCTTATGGGAACCCTTCGGTTGACATCAATTATTTTTCTTAGGAAAACGTTTATAACATTATGAAAGTTATAGATCAGAGCAAAGCAAAAATATTGCGCACATTGTTAGCACTTTACTTTAAAATTAGAAACTAAGCAAAGTACTTAAAAGCTTTGATAGTGTTACAGGTAGGCTCATCTCCCGCCATGTATTTATTATCAACAAAATTTAAATGTGACCAACTAATGCCAATTTCCTGCAGTCGTAATAAACAAGTAGGTTTCGTTTGAACCTACATTTATTAAGTAACTGTTATCATTTTATTAGAAACTAACGGCCGTTCCTTATATACTATCTACAGATAGAGATCTACTGTCAGTAAATTAGCTGTCAATAATCTGAAGCTGTCCCAATATACACGATAAGTCATTCTTATCGCCTTATATTGGGACGCGTGAATTGCAATTTACATACAAACTTTATATCGCTGTTAAGCTATACGGCGTCTCATTAACAGACAGCATGCACTTATTGCATTTATTTGGACAGAAAAGTCAACGTTAGTTACGATTTTTATCTCAAGTAAGAGATTTACTGAATATTGGGAACGGCCGTGAGAGTCCAACAATTGTCATCTTTTTCGAGCATATATATACCTGTTTTTATTACTTTAAAAGAATTATCAGCAAAGTCATGATTCAATTTTGTCGATGGTACCAATATGTTTTCAGTTTTAGAATTCATATGGACACTTAATTGACGCTTTGTAATTAAAGTCGGCAAATCTCAAATTGCATGGCATTACAAATCCGCGGAGCCTTGAACCGTGACCCGTATCTATGTACGCTCATATTATGGCTTCAACAATAAAAAAAATGGCAGTTGTAGATACTGCCGATAGAAGTGAAAATTAAAAACAAAAAATTAAAAAACAACTAAATTATTAATTTCAATCTATTTAAAAATCATATTTTCAATAATATTATATTAATCAAACAAAAAAGGAGACAGTTCGGATCCGGCAAACTACAGGCCTATTGCTATTACCTCCCTGCTCTCCAAAATCATGGAGAGCATAATCAGCCTCCAGCTCTTGGTATATCTAGAAGGTCACCAGTTGATCAACGACCGAGACGGGCTGCGGCTATTGAAAGCTAGGGGGAAGGCCTGGCAGTTAGCCTATATATAGCGAAGGCCTTTGATCGTGTATGGCACAAGGCGCTCCTCTCAAAACTTCCATCATTTGGGCTTCCCGAGAGCTTGTGCAAGTGGACCTCCAGCTTCCTCACTGGGCACAGCATACAGGTCGTTGTCGACGGATACTGCTCGAACCCGAAGCCCGTGAATGCTGGAGTGCCTCAAGGCTGTGTGCTGTCTCCCACGCTGTTTTTTCTGCATATCAATGATATGTTGGACACCTCCAACATACATTGCTATGCAGACGACAGCACTGGTGATGCCGTATACACGGGCCATGCAGGTCTCTCTCGGGAAATCGTCGACCAGTGCCGGGAGAAACTTGTGTCTTCTATCAAGTCCTCTCTCGAGAAGGTCGCGGAATGGGGTAAATTGAACCTTGTCCAATTTAACACCCAGAAGACTCAAGTTTGCGAGTTTGCCACTAAAAAAAAACCCATTTGTCGTATCACCGCTCTTCGACAACACTTCCCTTAAAGCCTCGCCTAGTATCGGAATACTGGGTCTCGAAATCTCGAGCGATTGCCAATTTCGTCGCCATCTAGAGGGCAAAGCTAAATTGGCTTAGAAGAAGCTGGGCGTCATCAATAGAGCACGGCAATACTTCAAGCTGGCCCATATTCTAGCGCTCTACAAAGAGCAGGTCCGGCCATACATGGAGTATTGCTGTCATCTCTGGTCTGGCGCACCCCAGTATCAGCGCGATCCATTTGACCGCGTGCAACGCAGAGCAGCTCGAATTGTCGGGGACCCAGTGCTCTGCGAACGGCTGGATCACTTGGCGTTGCGTAGAAACGTCGCTTCATTGTGTGTGTTCTACCGCATTTATCACGGGAAGTGTTCCGAAGAGCTGTTTAACCTGATTCCTGCCGCCGAATTCCACCTTCGCACGACTCGCCACAAGTTAAGATATCATCCACACCATCTGGATGTGTGTCCTCCACAGTGTGGTTTTCAAGGAGCTTTTTTCTGCGTACTGCAACGCTGTGGAATGAGCTTCCTTGTGCGGTGTTTCCGGGACAATACGACATGGGTACCTTCAAAAAAGCGCGTACACCTTCCTTAAAGGCCGCCAACGCTCTTGTGATTCCTCTGGTGTTGCAAGAGAATGTGGGCGGGGGTGATCACTTAACACCAGGTGACCCGTGCGCTCGCTTGTCCTCCTATTCTATAAAAAAAAAACACTATTTCAACAATGCACAATATATACACATCGAAGTTTTCACTTAATCCATTCAATTTTACTCATATATACATAGCAGTAATGTTGCACAATACTTCAGCTGTATAGCTACAGATATACCGCTATAAGCATTTCGGTGACGCACGACGCACGACTCACGAGATTTTCTCGTACCAAAAAGTGTCCAACACGGCAAAAGGAGTTTTCAATTCAATTAACAACTTTTCAAGACTCAAGGTAAGTTTGAAGGAATCATAGTAGATTATTTGTCAACATTCCATTATTACGCTTTAAACATCTGTAGTGTCACGAAAGATCTTCGATGTGGTCATAAACGCCAATAAAGGTACGTATAAATCGACTTTGCCTACGCAAACATCGCTCAATCACGTTCGAGTTGAGCATGTTCAAAGGTTTGTTTTTTACGAGTGCTCCCGATAAAGCCCGCCTGAAATATGACCGGGATTTGCAACTCTGCGGCTGTCGCTCATAAAAGAAAAAGTAAAACCGAGCGTTCTGTATTGTTTCTGCGTTTGAGGCGGGCTTATACGAATATTTGGTATGCTTTTGTATTTCAAATTTTCAGTCCAAAATTGAGCATACCAAATCACCTTGTTTTATATCAGAATGAAATCAGGTTTCATTAAGTCCTAACTTTTGAACTATCAAAATATTTATTCAATGACGGATGATTGCGAAACTAAAGTGGCAGTGGGCAGGGCACATAGTTTAGAGGGACAGATGACCAATGGGGCAGTAAATTCTTCGAAGGGACCAAGTACCGGAAGACGTAGCGTTGGTAGGCCCCCCACTAGGAGGACCGATGATCTGGTCAAGCTTTCCAGAATAGATTGGATGAGGATGGTGCAGCCTTGATCGTCGTGGAGATCTCTGGGGGTGGCCTTTGTCCAGTATTGGATTGGACAAAAACTCCCAGGAATTCGGAGAAATTTTACATAAATATTTATAACAGGATTAAAGCACACACTAAATTTATATTATAAGTCTATCAGGATTTTCAATATCTTTACAACCTACAATGTCACGGGCGATGAATCGACCAATTGGTATAAATATATCTGTCCAAGGAAAGAGACATTCTAAATCATCGCCGTTCCCTGCAGTAAAATGAAAATAAGCCAGCTTCGACAAATCCGTAGCTTTAGCGTCGTGTAAACAAAAGGAAGGGGCCATTGTAGTAATCCTGACAGAGTTGCTATTGCTTCGCAAAGCCATCGGCGATGCAACAACCGCCGCGTGACCGCGCATACATTACTGCAAATATCGAAATATTATCAGAATGCCGATGAATTGTTATTTTATTACCGAAATGTTGTTACTATTGTATGATGTTTGATGATAAGGCTCATTTGCGTTGTTTTAGATTATATAAAATAATGTTTGGTGATTTGAAACGATATTTAGCCGTCGTTTTTAGTATAATCTAATCTACATATATACAGGATGGCCGAGAAGTTGACGTCCAAAGCTAAAATTTGAAAGCCTTATGGTGATGAGTATCCGAATCACCCCTATGTATGTTCTACGATTTTGCGTAGTTTAGTAGATAATAATTATTTCCCCTTTTATCCGCTTTTTTCACCTATTTGTGGTTTAGGACTTTTTTCTAATTTTTTTGAACACTATTATTTAATTTTATTGTTGATAATTATTAACTGCAGCTGCAATAACCACATAAGAAACTATGAATAGTTTAGACAATGCGGAACTAGTTTAGAATTGAGTTGTAAGTTCAAGATAACTGCTCCAGCTAAATTCATGAAAATGTTCAAGGTATCAAAAAAAAATGGGGAGCCTATGGCTTCTAACTATTTTTAAAAACTTCCCAGAACATTGGCCAATAAAATGAGTCAAATTCAAATTTTAGCTTTGGACGTCAACTTCTCGGCCACCCAGTATAATGAAAATGGTCTTTGTTTGAGGCTCTTTCACGCCTAAGCCACTGATCGTATCGACTTATAACTATTCGATGCGAGATTTATCCTTGTTATTTAATATATTATTTAATATAATAATAAAGTAGTGTTCATAGCTCCAAATGCTATATTTCCACCATTAAACTTGTCTAAAAAAACCTTGTTTTCGTGTTTTCTGCTTACTCTTCGCCGTAATCAAAGACTTAATATATACTAGCGTATAGAGTAACAAAGCGTGCCAGAGAGTTGAATATCTCTCAGGAGATAGATAGATTTGGAAAGCGAATCTTTTGTTACTGTTACCAATTTCGATTGACAAGTCTTAAGACGTCACCCACCCCTAACACAAGTTCCTTAGTATTCAAATGTTTTTAGTTTACTTTAGTGTTTGGGTCTCGTGCCAGAGTTTGGCGAGTACACGTCTCCTGAGGATGCCTCGTGTAGATGCGAAAAACGTGTCGATTTGTTTCTTTAATAAATGTCCTTATTATTATCTAACGCACACTTTGACAAATCAAAATTGTTTACGCATCATCATGCTGTCAGATTGTCTATATTATTATATAGTACTATACTATTGTATATTCTGAGTCTATGTTCTCAACATTCCATTTTCAATGACTGTTATTGTTATATGCAATATATTTTCTCTTAGTACACGTCATTCAAGTATGATATAAAGTTATTTAATTTTGTGTTTGACACATATCTGAAAGCGATCCTCCATCTACATTTTATGTTAAGGTGGATCCACACTTTGCTATCCGGCGGTATGGAGCCAATTTTTATAGCATTGCCTCTGTAGGCCACAGAAGCCGCAGTATCACTGTGATTATCTGAAGGATATCCGAAGCCGCGAGCAAAATGACCGTTCGAACGGCGAGTAATATTTTTACGGCGGCTTTTTTGAGTGCCGCCGGGCATATGTGGATCAACCTTTAATACCTTGGCTTTTCAAATTTGATTTGTGTTTTTCAAAATAGTATTTTAAATAACATATTGAGCGTCAAAAACTACTCACCCATTCTTAATAGTGTGCCTCAGCCCTGAGAAGAACGGGCGCAAGAAACTCAGCGGACTTTTTTTCATAAAAATAATATGGTCACAATGTATTGTGCTACAATAAACATTTATAATCAGAAAGCCCGAGGGAATTCACTCCATTCCCAGTCTGTGGTATCATTAAGAAAATCATTACCTTCACCACTCGGACGTTTTTAAACAATTCTTTTAAATTTTGTATCACATTTGTTTTGTGCATTTTATGGGATGTTGTAAAAGCATATACATCGCCATTGGGATTTTATTGAAAAGACTTACTAACTCGACTTAACTGAGTAGTAGGAATAACAAGTTTGTGTTAGTTCCTCGTGTTGACATTAAGATTATCGTAGTTTCTAGCAAATTCCTTAATGTGCTTATGAACATATACGAGTAGAACATGATTCTTCAATCACTTTATTAAAGTGATAACGGCATTGAGCACTTTTCTTGTGATGGGTATAAAATGTTAAACTCACGTCAGGACACGTGACCTGATCGAAAATTCGTAAGACAGTCTTTGAAATTATGAAAGTTGATTTTACTGAGAGATAAACTTTTTAATGTAAAATAATTGTAATAGTTTTAAAGTGTTAAATTTTCTATGTAATATAAATTATCATTTTTGTGTAAGATAGCACAATAAATGAATCTTGTAATTAACTACATAAATGCCTAGTACTTTTATACTGATAAATAAATCAAAAAAAAAATATCAAACCTTCAAAAAAAGCGCGTACACCCTCCTTAAAGGCCGACAACGTGTTATTCCTCTGGTGTTGCAAGAGATTTTGGGCGGCGGTGATCACGTCTTAACCATGTGACCATTAAAAAAAAAACAATTCATGCGAACTTATTCCCTAACCATTCCAAAATATTCAAAAAAACAACGTTAATGTTCAAGTTTTCACTTCTCCCGGTGTGTAACCCGTATTTTTTTCATTCTAAGCTTCTTATCCCGTGAGAAGGAAATCTAGTTATAACAAATGGGAGACTGTGTGGAATGAAATTGCAATCTATACAGAATGTCTGAGGCGTGGCCCCACAAAGCTCAGTCAAATCAAACAGGAGGTCATTTTGCTACCCGTTTAATTATCTCGTGCGAGTGTTGGGCGCAAGGCTAGCCACACGAGCGGTCTAAGTGATAGGCGGTGATTAGAGCAGCTAGTTAGAGCAATCACATGAGTCTTGTGTCGTCATCTCGCTGTGTGTTGAGTGGAATTTGATTTTCTTACTTCTTTTAAACAAAACAGTTTTGAAGTTATACTTCTTTAGGCGCGTTATGAAAAAATGATGAGAGTGAAATTTTAAGATGCGCGCGCATCACTGTAACACAAAAGTAACAGCTTGAAGTTGGTTCCTAAAATTTTCTGACGTTTGCGACATTGGTTATTTTTATTTTGATCTCTTCGTCCATTATTAGGATAGGCAAAGGGTTTAAGCCCGTACAGCTGTATACGTTATTTAATAATTAATTGTCAAAGCCATCGTTGCAAGATTTTTACAATATTATTCTTTCTACAAACGTAGAATAGCACGAGGAATAAATAATTTGAAGGATTTTTGCTTTTTTAGGCCAAAAAATATACCTTCTTGCGTGCATACATAAGTAGACACACACTTATATATATACGAGTATGTCGCAAATATGTCGGTCTCAATTAGTCTTACATCTTTGTGCCGCTTGGTGTCGAGCCACTTTGCGAGTGGGGCCCAGAGGGGCGGAGAAAGTACAAAGTACTATGTATGGCCGAATGGCCGAACCAAGTGCTGGCAGCTATTTCGGTAAACAGATCAGCCTATCTATCCAACGCGACAACGCTGCCAATATTCTTGGTACACTTCCACGTAATGATAGTTTTAATTTTATGTAATCATAGCATTGTAAATATAGTTATAAGATTTTATTTATTTAATTATATCTTTTTAAATGATTAAGACGCGTGTAATTGTAACTATTTTTATTTTTTATAAATAGGGGATTTAGATGCATTTAAATCCTAGGATCTATTGTGTCCCCTGCTAGCGCGCCTACCCTCGACTTCCTATGTCTAAAAAAACAATGAGCGAAAATTGAGGCTACTGACTAGAAAAGGAAAAAAAAATTGAGTGAGGGTGTTTTAAGACACCCTAGTCTCATTCTGGCAATGGACTCGCATTCCAGAAGGATGTGTTTTGGGGTCTTCAGCGGCTTCGCAGCAGAATCTGCACAGATTTGATTCACTCAGACCCATTTTGGCTAGGTGCCCACTCAGCCTGCAATGGCCGGATAAGAACCCCGTGAGGGCTCTTAGTTGTCTCCTCTCCTAGCTTATCCATTGTTTGGCATGGTTACGTTGATAGTTGCCTAGGAGCAACTTAGCTTACCGATGGCCTGGTAGCGAGGACCCATTGACAGGCTGCTTCTAGCATTTATTTATTCCTTAGGGCATTGCGGATAAGAGATCCACTGGCTCCACAAAAGGGTTCTGGGCCTATGAAGGGAGATGAAGCTCCATCCTTAGCCAGCTAATTGTAACTATGTTTTTACATTATTTTTTTGTGTAAAAGTTACATTTTTATTATTATTTTATCTACTTGGACTGGAGACTACTTTATCTGGAGGCAGCAAATAGTAAGTAATGGAATATAACTTCAAAATCTTTTTAATTTTTGCCATTTTGATGGTTTGTTTGTATGTTTACGCAGCAGCCACTTCGTAGGAACAAATTCGTGTTTTCGATAAATAATATGAAGCTTTCTTTCGAGTGGTTTTCTGGTGATTTCTGGCATTTCATGTGAGCAGCCTTTTGTTCAATAATAAATAAAAAAAAATTAGCAACGTATCATCGCACAAATTGTATCCAATTAAAGTTACTTTGAACTTTTTTTTTCAGCTTTTTAATCCTTCCATAGATATTTTTTATGGGAAAGGTGGACAAACGAGCGCACCTGGTGTTAAGTGAACAGCGCCGCCCACACTATCTTGTAATACAAGAGGAATCACAGGAGCGTTACCCATATCGTATCGTCCCGGAAACACCACACAAGGAAGCTCACGACTACGCAATGCCAAGTGATTGAAGCCGTTTACAGAGCACTGGGTCCCCGACAATTCGAGCAGCTCTGCGTTGCACGAGGTCAAATGGATCGAGCTGATACTGATGTTGCCAGACCAGAGATAACAGCAATACTCCATATAGGTAAAAATAACATAAAAGTATTTGAACGATATCAAAGGACCACGTTGTTTTTCTAGGTACCTACTTCAACGGGTTCATTAATTTTTACTATTGACATAAATAAATATATATCCTATGACTTTACATCTATGAAGAAAAGCTTAAAATTATTGGCTAAGTTGTCTTGCTTGATGAAGTGGAAAATCTTCTGATCAGACAGACATGACAAACACACGCATTCTATATGGATGGACCCAAAATAAAGGTCCAAACAAAAACCCACATGCACACACTCACACATACACACACACACACAGAGTTTTCCGACTTGTTTTCACTGTGTGATAATTGTGACATTTAGTTTTTAATCATTTATGTTTATTTCTATATAGTTTATTAAATAATATTTTAAGGAATTTGCGAGATATTCCAAATACAAGTGTCCTAAGACAACTTATTGGGAAGTCTCAACCACTAAAAATGTATATGTAATCTTTGAAATAAACGAAATTTATTATTATTATTATTATATTAAACTGATGTCAAGAGAAGAAGAAATATTGTACAAATCAAATTAAATTAAATTAAATAATACAGTTTTTAACTTAGACACCGACCTTTAGTTCCTAAACGTTTAATCACATCACATGAACCGCTTTATTGAGAGAATAGAACTGATATTGGCAAATTCGATTTTAGACAGTGAAGTTAAGACAGTCATATAATTTAACTAGCTGTTGCCCGCGACTTCGCCCACGTGGATAAAAGGTTTTAAAAAATAATAGGGAAGTTTGGAATTGAAGATTATACCATGTACCAAAATATTATATGAATCTAGGAATCTCATCCAATCTATTTCGAGGAAGATTGCTATGGGAAACTAAATCTACTATTGGTACAGTTATTTCTTCAAAATTGGTTCTGTAGCTCCGGCTCAAAAGCGTAACAAACAAACAAAGATTCACATTTGTAATATTAGTAGGGTTGTTTTAATATTTGCTATGGCAAAAGACAATTAAACGCATAGCAAGCCCGGTGTCACTGAATTGTTTTATCATATAATACCTATTGTAGTTTTTTATATAAGAGGGGCAAACGGGTAACAGACCCACGTGATGGGAGAGTTCCCAGAGTTCCCCTCCAGAGTTGGAGGTGCACCATGGACATCCGCAAAACTTGGAGTCAAATTAGCACCAAATAACTTCTACCACTGGGAGGCTCCTTGCACAGAGGCCGGCTAGATTATAAGTACCACAACGGCACCTATTTCTGCCGTGAAGCAGTAATGTGTAAGCATTACAGTGTTTTGGTCTATTGGTCGCCGTAGCTAGTGAAATTACTAGGCAAATGAGTCTTAACATCTTACGTCTCAAGGTGACGAGCGCAGTTGTAATGCTGCTCAGAATTTTTGGGGTTTTTCCAAAATCCTGAGTGGCACTGCATTGTAATGGGCAGGGCGTATCAATTACCATCAGCTGAACATCTTGCACGTCTCGTCCCTTATTTTCAAAAAAAAACTCCCCATCATCTAGGTAATGAGTGGCGCTCCACAGTGCGGTTTTGAAGGAACTCTCCTCCACGCTCAACTAAGCTGATCAATGAGCTTCCTTGTGCGGTGTTTCCAAGACTATACGATAAAAAGGCAACTTTCTTTCTAAAAGGCAACGCTTCTGTGATTTCTCTGGTGTTAATCTGCATGAGAATGTAGGCGGCGATGATCACATAACAACATCCTTCTGCCATAAAGTAAAAATCTCGAAATTCATTGAATAATACAAAAATATGACGACACATAAGATACAAAGGCATATGTAACATCGAGACCCGCTTTAGTCTGTATTAATTCTATATTGTTATAACATCTGTCCATTCTTATTCATGTCCATATCTTTTATTCGCCCACAGAGATTTATTATTTATGCTTCTGTTCGTTGCTTACAAATGGGCGCGTTTGTTTCAGCGTTTATGGGTACTAGGAAACAGAATCGTGGTGTTATAAGTAGATCGAAATTTATTTATTCAAAAGGCTTTGTTAAAATATCGCCTATAAAATAACTTTATTGCCACTACAAAAATATGATTAATATTTATTAATTAAAAGAGATAAAATGGGTTGAGAGATACTACTATTTTATATTATCCTCGTGTCTCGGTGTTTGTTACCAAACTCCTCCGAAACGGCTGAACAAATTTGTTTAAAAAAAATTGTGCATATCGGGTAGGTCTGAGAATTGGCCTACATCTTCTTTTCATATCCCTAAATGATAAGTACCACCTTTAAATATTATTTTTATTTTTGTTGACATTTTTCTATTTTATTTTATTATGATTCAGTATTAAAAAATACATACAACTTAAAATTTTCACCCAACTACGATCAACTAATGATTTTAATATCATTCAATTCCATCCACAGATACGCAATAGAGTTGCAAGATGGCAATCGAATTAATGGTAGGTCTGAGAATTGGTCCCCCATTTATACCCGAAAAAATTTGATTATTGTTTTTATTTTATTACTTTATATGGCAATATAACGTTTGCTGGGTCAGCTAGTATATTATTAGAATACTACTGCCTGCAATTTCGTCAAGCTGAAAATTATAAAATATAGAATATTTTGCCTGTTTTTAGCTCGATAATATATTTTAGTCTATATGACGTCATCACGACCTTGAGTAATTATATTTTTTTTAATTTGGTTGAAATTACGTACTTTCTAATTCTCGACGAAAATAAAATTTTTTTACAAACTTCAATTCTCTGGGCCATATATTTCCAGAGATATCGCGATGAGAACATAGGTGGAATTCTCTTAGATATATTACAATTATAATTATAAGGTTCTTTATCAAAACTTATATAATCTAATCACAAAAAACACAAATCTTATAACAATATTAACAAAACTACGATTACAATAAATTAAAACTATCATTACCGGGATGATTCCAGTAACCCTGTTGAGGCGAGAAGATAGTACTTTGTACATTCTCCGCGCCTCTGGGCCCCACGGGCCAAGTGTCTCAACACCAAACGGCACAAAGATGTAAGACTCACTGAGACCAACATATTTGCGACTTTACATAGTAATTTCCATTCTATACAGAATTTCTTGAGGATAACCATTAAAATAAATATTTTGGGCAATACAACAATGCATGAAATAAAAAAAAACTAAATATGAATGGCTCATTAAATAATTTTGGCTTCAAAAAGTTTGGAAAAAACAGAGTGTGTAGTAAGTTACTGTAGTGTCTTGTAAGCCCGAAGACAAACAGCTGATAGATGAGGGAAGCAAAGTAATCTGAATCGGTGCAAACAACTCCCCATGAATTTCAAATGAGTTCTGAGACTGCAGATGCACGTACAATCATGTTAAACATAAATATAATTTACGACTTCGAGGTAAGACCAAAGCTTCGAGATTTCCGCAAGAATTTTGTTTAAAATATACCCAAAGTATGTATTTAGATGAAAAATATTCATGCGTATGTCCTTTGTTTATGATAATAAGGGACGAGACGAGCAGGACATTCAGCGGACAGTAACTGATACGCCCTGCTCATTACAATGCAGTGCCGCTCAGAATTCTTGAAAAAATTAATAATTCTGAGCGGCACAACAATTGCGCTCGTCACCTTGAGACATAAGATGTTCAGGATCATTTGCCCAATAATTTCACTAGCTACGGCGCCCTTCAGACTTAATGCATACACATTACTACTTCACGGCAGAAATAGACGTCGTTGTGGTACCCATAATCTAGCCGGCATCCTGTGCAAAGGAGCCTCCTACTTGTATGTGTTCTACAAGAACTCTTCTGTAAATCATATTTTCCATTGTAAGTTTCAGATGGGCGCAGTGCAATATGAACGAGGGCGAAAGCGATAGGCTACAAAGCAGGTAACGTTATTTTTTTTGCAAACGTGCAAAAAGGCGATGGTATTTACTTATTCCTCCTTTCCCATAAACATAGAGACTCACGGCAAACCCGTGAAATTATGCTCGAAATTACTTTAAAATAATTGTTACAAAACGTTTGTTTGGGAAAGCTTATTATATCATAAATGTTTTTCCACCGACTGACATTTCCATGACACCACAGACTGGAGCGAACACCCTCTGAGCTCTTAAATTACAATTTCTTATTGTACATTTTATTCTATTATTTTATAAAAAAAACCACTGAGATTCTTGCAGCCGTTCTTCTCACTTCTGAGGTATTTTATTTTGTACGGGTGGTAGAATATGACGCTCAACAATCGATTTTAATTGCTATTTTGATTAAAAACATTTGAATTTAAATTCAATAAATTCATCCAGCCACATTTGAAAGACATATAGATACATAATTGTTATAATATTAGCACATAACGAATGAATGGTAAATGTTTTCGTGTAAAACAAATTGCTCTTGTAACAGACATAATTGATGATTCCGTTGGGAATCGTAAAAATACCGCAAACGTGGTGAGTGGTTACGTTATAAATAAATGTCTTCGCGTATATTTAGCAAATTAGTTGATGTTTCACTGTGTAAATTCAAATTCAATTATTTTTATTCAAAATAGGATGTGACATCACTTATTGAAAGTCAAAAGCTACCCACTTCCAAAACGAATACTTCAGACCTGAGAAGAATGGGCACAACAAACTCAGCGGTCTTTTTTTTCACCAAAAAATGTGTTTACAAAGTAATATTGTACAATGAAACTTATTATTTAATAGCCGAGGGCGGTCGCTCTATTCCCAATCTGTGTCTATCATTAAGAGAGTAATTTATGTTATAGTAACCTTTACCACACAAATGTTTCTAAACAATTCTTTTAAATATCGTAATAGTTTTTTTTTTGAACATTTTCTGGGATCTTGTTGTAAAAGCATATACATCGCCCCACAAAAGACTTACTAACTCGACTTAGCCGAGTAGTAGATATTATAAGTTTATGTCTGTTCCAATACCTACTGTGCGAATACTGCAGAGTCGAAGATTTTTTCAGTTATACTTATTAAGGCGCGTTAGTGAAAAATTATCAGAGTTAATTTTTACGATGCGCGCTTTTACTGTTCGGCAATTTCGGCAACCTAACGTTAGTAGGTCAACTACACCATTTGTATCATATTTCAGACTAAAAAATGCGGTATTAATAATACTTTCATTGGTTGCATGTAATACCTTCCTTATTATAATATTGTTTTCTACAAACTTAAAACCGCACGAGAAATATTTTATATTCAGGATTTTTTGTTTTCTACATAAGAGCACACATTTTTTTTTTTAATATTACAAGTGACGAACAAGTACCACTAATTGATGGGCCGCTCGGGATTCTTAAAATACCCAAAATTATGAGCAAAATTTTCGAAATTAATATGTTTAAAAATGCCTCTCATCCAGGAGGTGCCAGTTCAATCCCAGCCTGCCAGGTTTTAATGACTTTTCGAATTTCGAAAACTTTGTGAAGTAACCTACCTATTATAACCCAGTGGGACACTTCTATACACCAGATCCGACTAGGTAGGTCAAACCAACATATTTTTAATTTTTTCTCATTTAAAATTGATACTAATTAAAGAAGTTTATGATACTTTTTTTTATTAAAAACAACTGATTTTTAAACAATATTTTATGCATAAACGTATATTTAATTACCTATTTATTTTATGTTTGTTTTTTTAATAAAATGAAATAATAATATATTTTGTATATATGTGCGTGAAAAATACTTTAAATTAAAGGATTTCTCCTCTTTTTTTGAGCGAGGTTTCGGTTTTTCTGCACAGGAAACGTACAAAACGTTAATTTTTATTTCATTGAGCGGGTCCCGTATTGTATTGTTCAATGATTTCATAAATTAGCCTAGCGAAACTCTCTAAGAAAAAAGCGATTCACTCGATTGTATGTAACGTGCAGTCATTGATAGATTGACAAATGACGGCTATAATCTTATAAAAAACGGAGATAGCCAAATTGCAATACTTCAAGCCGGCCTACATTCTAGCGCTCTACAAAGCGCAGGTCCGGCCACACATGGAGTATTGCTGTCATCTCTGGTCTGGCGCACCACAGTATCTGCTCGATCCATTTGACCGCGTGCAACGTAGAGCAGCTCGAATTGTCGGGGACTCAGTGCTCTATGAACGGCTGGATCACTTGGCGTTGCGTAGAGACGTCGCTTCATTGTGTGTATCTACCGCATTTATCACGGGAGTGTTCCGAAGAGCTGTTTTAACTGATTTCTGCCGCCAAATTCCACCTTCGCACGACACGCCACAAGTTAGCATATCATCCCCACCATCTGGATGTGTGGCGGTCCTCTACAGTGCGGTTTTTAAGGAGCTTTCTCCCTCGTACTACAAAGCTGTGGAATGAGCTTCCTTGTGCGGTGTTTCCGGGACGATAAGACATGGGTACCTTCAAAAAAAGCGCGTACACCTTCCTTAAAGGCCGGCAACGCTCTTGTGATTTCTCTGGTATTGCAAGAGAATGTGGGCGGCGGTGATCACTTAACACCAGGTGACCCGTACGCTCGTTTGTCCTCCTATTCCATAAAAAAAATGCACTAAGTTTTAAGCAAGTGTTCGCTTTGAAACTTAGCCGGATTATAATTCGTCGCAAAGCGGCAAACTGTAACTACTACTATTTTAAACATATTTCATGCACGTTTCATACTAAACTAAATTTAAATTTTACTTAGGCAGTCTCGCCTCTACTTACGTAGTATTTACATCCTCTTTGTCAAAAATAGCATTGATATTTTTTTAAATACATACCCCATAGTAAATAAAAAAATCAACTCATTAAATGAAATTCCACAAAATATTATAAAGAAATACCAATATAATATAACAACATTGTACAAACGAACGAACTGTAATCGCCTTAAAGTAAAGCCCTAAGTATTCCAGCGAGAGAAATGTAATAAATGTAATGAAATTTCATTCGGAGTTGTGATAAAATGTAATAATATTTAAGTATTGCGTCCAACCACGTGTTCAGCGTCAAGCACAATCAGAATGCAATTTCGTTATGTCGGTTCAGAGGATGCGGTCGCAAATAAGATGTTATTAGTTATTTTCATTGCAAACAAGCTGCGTTTGAAATACGAAGTTTCATTTTGCTGTGTCGCTAATCAGTATTTGACGTACTCGAGTGAATACTTTGAGGTTATTAAACTTATTACTGAGAATAACGCTTCTTAATACTCTTATTTAGAAATATGTGTTACATTTTACTTTTAATTTAAGTTGGAAGAGCTTACGGCAGCATTTTTGCTCGACCGACGGTCAGCGCTGACGTCGGTCGAGCGTAGCTATTCCTATGAATACATATGAACGCGTTCAGTCCAGCGCTGATGAATTGCTACGCGCGTAGAGCTACATTGCGCTGATGATAATCGTCGGTCTGGCGTACATCGGTTCGCTGACGAGCTATGGCGATAAATTAGTGCGTTCAGTGCAACGCTGACCGAGCGACCGACCGTACGCGCGTGTAACATCGTTAACAAAAATTCGTGTTCTACCATGGTCGAATATATTATTGTATAAATTTCTCCTTGAATTTGACGCTCTATAATAATTGGGTAAACATGATAATATCTTATCCGTCTTTTATTCCGTAATCGTTTGCGTAAGTAGTACGCAAATATAAAGAGATTTAAAATGGATTCATTTTTCTTCGCAATTTTACACGCCCATTCAAGTTTGTTGTCAACTGAGCACTAAACACAACATGGTCAGCGCGTACGGTACTCACTACGGTTCCGTCCTAAGTGGCAGCGCTTCGCGTATGTGGAATCCCAAGAAATCGCTAATCGCTCATAATGGAAGATATTACTTGACGGTTTATATAAAGTTTACATTTTTACAAATTTTAAATTATCTACACAATATGAGACGAAAATTCATTTTTTCTTTACATTAATTCTATTTTTTATAGACAGTGCGACATAAAATCACCAAACTACCCCTAACTTTTACAGATGGAGCCATGCTAATCTTTCAATCTAGATAAAAATTGTACAAAAACTTATTAATTGTACAACAATACTATTTAACATGACATAGTTTTGTAAAGAAAATTGTATTATTTTTGTAATAAATTAAAAATCTGAATAACACTATGGCGATCTTGTGCGAGAGAGGTAACCTAGCTCTGCTCGTTTCCTCAAGGCCTTTGGCTCGGTCCCCAGCCTTAAACGAATGTTCGACATGTTTGTCCGGAGTGCGAGCGGGCGCGTACATTTCACGGCGCATTCTACTGGCGGATGCGCTCGTCAATATGCGAATTTTGTTTTTACATAAATCAGTGAGCCATCAATGATATTTATAAGTAATCTAACCTCTTTTAATACTATAATATCATTGTGAGCCATCAGAAGATCGTACAAGCTAAGTCATCGGTATTAGTCAAGTGTACAAAATCCTCCATGAACATTTCAGTGGTCAGGATATTGTGTCCAATGGATACCTCATAATTTGACCGATGCCCTAAAGGCATAAAAGGCATTTATTCTCTCAAAATTGATTCCATTTGAACTTTTTTTGATGTCACTTCCACCGCTACAAAAACGCTTTGAGAGAGAATACACGGCGCAAAAATATTTGTTTTGTTGACATTGAAAGTAATAAAAGATCATTGCAGAAAAAAAATCTCGCGTTAAATTCATGCGGACGTGACACACAATTTTCAGCTCCCCGTCAAATCGTAAAACTAATGACAAATGAATTATTACTCAACTATATTGCAAAGTGTTCCATTTTCAAAATTTAAACTTATTTTTTTATGCTTTGTTTACAAGTAGCCTGTTCTAAAAATTTTCAGTGTCACCCTCGTATGTTCCACCCAATTATTTCTGATCAAACAATAATCCTTTCAAAAAACTAAATGCCTAAATTGAATGATCTCTCACAATGGACCATTCATTGCAGCATTTTTAATTTTGAGCGTGACAAAATGAAATACAAACTTTAATTATTATAATAACAATTGTAATATTTCAAATGTCTATTTAAGTCAGGCCCCTCGGTCGCGGATTTAGTCGGTCGCAATATGCATTGTCCGGGTGTTTCGAGCCTTTATAACGCCGTGTTGTTTTCCAATCTTTATCCGCTCTGTTTCTGCATGGAGGTGAAATTGCTGGTCTTTTTTTTTTAAATATCGTGTTGAGTTTTTTCGGCGCATAATTTATGTTGCTTGTTAAAGTTAGCACAAATCTGCTAAATAATTATTATCATCTTATATATAAAATTCTGGTGTCGCGGTGTTTGCCAAGCTCCTTCGAAACGGCCAAGGTGATTTTGTATAAAATTTTGTGTCTGAGAATCGACCAACATCTATTTTTCACACCCCTAAATGACAAGGCTAAGGCTAAGGCTAAGACTAACTAACAACAAAAAATTATTACTCCAGAACTATTACATTAAAAAATGTATCTCTCTAACAAAATCAACTTTTATCCATTATAATCGGTAACAATATTTCATGGCTGAGATTCGGTCCCTCGACCTCGCGGTGTTTCGGCTTCCCAATCACAATAATTCAACCACTGGTCCAATGACCGTATGATCGGTAAATTGAAATATACGAACTATAATTATTAGTTACAAGTACAAATATTTAATACATAATTTCAACGAGCGTCTTACGAATTTTCGATCACCACATCCGGACGCGAGTTTAACATTTTATACCCACCCTAAGATTTTTCTTAGAGAGTTTCGCTAGTCTGACAAAATCGTAAAAATTATGACAAATCAATAACTCATACTAAACTATATTGGCAAACAGTTCCATTTTCAAAATGTAAGCTTATTTTTATCATTTTATTTACAAGTGGCCGGTTTTATAAACTTTCAGTGTCAGCCTCGTATGTGCCAACCTCCCTCTCTGCTCAACGCCACTAAAGAAGTCTTCACTTCAAAAAATACATAGGTATAGTCACAGCATAAGCTTGTATTTAAATTATTATTCCCAATAAAGAGCATCAGAGTCGTGCTAGATGTGTAATTAATGAGCTCGTTAAGAACATAGCTTTGATAATAATTGGACGGTTACTTGGCCTTTATTGAGTTAATAAGTGTCTGTTACCGTTTTATTTAATTGAAATCCTTTAACCGTTTGTTATTTAATGTCCTGGTAAACACCCACCATTAACGCATTATTAACGCTCGTAAAATGCATAAAATATCAATTTGAATTTATAACTCAAGGCTTAGGGATGCTTTTAGAAACAAAATATTAGGCTATTAAAGAGTTTTCAATTGAGATTTCCAATTCATTCAAGCTCGCTTGCGTTTGTTGTTTAGAATAATATATATACTTATAAATCTACTGTCCTGATGTTTGTTTCCAGTGAACTCCTAAACTAATGACCGTATTTTGATGGGGATTACTTCATGGAGTGCAGTTTAGTCCAGCTTGAGACATAGGATAGCTTTTATTTCGATTTGGGACTCATAATTATTTTTATGTCCAATATTTGTTTTGTATGGACATATTTTCTATGACAGTATTTATTGACCCACGGTTTGACAGTTCCGCTGTAAAGCAATTTTATTTTAACAACCGGGATTTATTTTACTAATTAATTATTGATGTTATGAAATATTATTGACAAATTCATAAAAAAACATACAGATGTTTCAGCTAGTTAGGATAATTTTTTTAAGGTTTATTAAAAAGTCTTACCAACTAGATAAACAAAAAGTACTATAACTACTTATAATTTTAATTTTCTTATAATTATATAGTTACAGGGTTAAATAAAAAAAAAACATATTTATTTAAATTACGATGGATTTGTCCTAGCAAACAGCTAGTAATCAACATCAGGCTGAAATGTATGTATGTAATGTTTTTAAGCACATCCATATACTTACTTACTCACAAACACACACATCGTCACATAGATATCTTTGTAATAAAATTTCTGTAGATTTTCTATTGAGTATATGAATAACTTATAACAAAAGATACGAGGAAGATCGATGCTTTAACTTGACTTTATTGAACACACAGGGCAAAGGTGAGGTTGGCTGTGGTCCAATGGAATCCAGATTTGATTTTGAATGAATCTTTTTCACAAATGTTCCCGGGGAGTTGGCGACCGCACTGTCTTATTTACTTAGACAGACCTGAATTGAATATTTCAAATTCTGTTTGAACAAATGGCGTGCTTGGTAACGTAAGTTTTAGAGAATCTTATGATATTATAATTCAAAATGTTTCACTTGTCATGTGATACTTATTTTTGCATTATTTGTAAAATATGTTCTAGACTTTGTTTAAAATATTTTAGTAATTAAAGTCATATTACATATCTTCACATCGCGAAGTTTACATTTTTCAACAATAAACTATGACTGTAGCTGTGTTATAAAAATTTATTATTTATTTTGCTAATATAGTTATAAAATTTTGCTTTTAGTGTAGAAATATGTATTTAAATTGTAATTGAAGATGTAGGAAGTATTTGTATACCGCAGTCGCTGTCCGTGCTGCGTAACACGGTGCCTACTGAAAATCAGTGTCGAGTCTCTGAAGGCTCGACGTATACTGAGTGGGCCTCCTCAATCTAATTGTTTTATTTATTTTAATTTTACTAGGTCTGTTTTTATTATTTTTTTGTGGTTTTATAGTTTAAGTTCATAATTTTGTTAACTTATAATTTTAATCTAATATTTTATGTTAAAATTACTTGTTTGTTAAAGTTATTATATTATAAACTATGACCTATTTTAGCAGTGTAATTATGTTGCCAATAAAGTTTATTATTATTATTATTATATCTGCTGCAGGGCTTATTTGAGAAAATATTAAATATTATATTAATTGAGACCTTGCTGATACCTAGACTTAATGACTTTAAGTACAATGCAAATGAGCAACGCTGCGTTCTAAAATATTTTGAGACTAAAGTTGTCAAAAAATTGAGGTGCGGATTCGTCCAAAAATTTTAGTGACTGAGTATATGACAGATCTTTATGGTTTGTCAGAAAAACAAGAAAATATAAGTGTTTATATTTTTTTACTTAATTAACGTAAAGAAACCAATTAGGTAAATTAATGGCAATTTATTGTTACCAGATGTCTAACAAATTCTCAATAGACACAAAAAACGGGCGAATCCCATCTTGACGTTTGCGTTTGGAAAATGTCTTAACATGAATTATCCAGGATTCAAATGGAAAATCCGGATTATCACACTCGTCAAGCTGACGTGATCTCCAGTGAAGCAGAAAAACTAATCTCAATTATTCGGGACATCTTTACGGAATCATACCAATTTCCTCTCATCTCGATATGCCGTTAGAGTTGAAATTCGCGACGAATGCAATATACGTTGTGATGAGAGGTCATATCCGTTGATTCTTAGCATTTTGAGATCCAGGATATGACTAGCTGAGAATATTACGGATGTAGGAAAATCGTTCTTAATAAAGTTATATTTTTACAAGGATTTTCCTCGCGAATATTTTCTGACGCGAATAATCTCTTGCTTGTTCAAGTTCTCAGGAACAAAATTTCTGAATAATAAAATTCAAAAACATTTTTTTATGGCTACTTATGATGAATAGGCTGAATTTCTGAATAAAGACAACGGCTAAATAGCTATTTAGCCGTTGTCTTTATTCAGAAATTCCGTTGTTTAATTACAAACCAAATGGTTTGGTGGACAATTTGTTATGTTTTTAAATTAATAACCCTCACTTCTGGGATTAATTACACAAATTAAATTTAAAAACAATATTTATGAATGATGTGGGAGTCAAATCCGTTACCTCTCGCGTTCCATGTGAGCGCTCTACCACTGAGCCAACCGTTTAGATTTGAAAGAGCGACATCTCAAGTCAATTTCATAATATGCAAATATTGGGGTTGAGCAGGTTATCAACTGTAAAGTAGATCCTGTAGTTCAAGATTTATAAGCTTTACGTCACTCGAACGGTTTTGTGTGGCTTGGTAGAGTTTTCGATCGTTCATATATTTCATGAAATAAAAAACGACATGTTTTTATTAAAATAAAATTCTTTGAAAACCAAGTTTTTAAGTAACAGCTCCATACATATTTTTTTCTTCAAAGTAGTGCATAGGGAGACAAGCTAAGGGTCGTATATTATTAATCAATACGTATTTTTCAAATATCCTATGCTCTGATATTATAAGTAATAAATTTCACAAAATTGAAATGGGAGGACTTGATTTCTATCAAGAAAGGAACTTTTAATCTTATAGCATTTGAAAAATATCCGAAAAAAAAATACAGTTTATTTTAAATGTTAAGACGAGTCTTAATGCGTCAATAATACGCCATACGAAGCTGTTTCTGTAAACAATATCGCACTTTATTCCAAAAATTTTATCCAGATTCAACGTCAACGGAAAGAAGGAAGCCGTCCGGATGAGGTCAACAGAAGGTCCAACAGTGAAGGTGTATGATCTTCCACATCTGGGATTCACGTTGGCACAATAACTAGTTTTGTCACACCATATTAACTAAGGCAAAGACGTGAAAAGATCTCCCTGCATGATTGATCGTACATGAAAAGTCTCAATCGAAATTTTTCGACGAGCAGGACGTTCAGCTGATGGTAATTGATACCCCATGCCCATTACAATGCTGTGCTGCCCAGGATTCTCAAAAAGCCCAAAAATTCTGAGCGGCACTACAATTACACTCGTCACCTTGAGACATAAGATGGTAATCTCATTTGCCCAATAATTTTACAACTACGGCGCCCTTCAGACCGAAACACAGTAATGCTTAGGAAAGAAATAGACGCCGTTGTGGTACCCATCTAGCTGGCTTCCTGTGCAAAGGAGCCTCCCACTGGTAAACTTTAACGAACAAAAAAAATACAGTTTACTTTAAATGTTAAGCCGAGCTTTAATACGTAATTAATACGCTTAACAAAATTGTTATCGTAAACAATATCGCACCTTATTCCAAAAATTTAATCCAATTTATCCCGCGTCCAAGCTTAGCGACATTTACAGCAAAACAAAAGTGTCTGAAATTTGTTTCGTATAGTAAAGTTTTCACTGCAGGTGAGCTGAAATAGTCAAAGTGTTCCTATTCTTAGCTCGGACGTTTCAATTTAGTCGCTGAATTTCAATTTAATTTATTTAAGAGCTTGCCTTTCATATAACTGTGTTTAGATTTATCGTCGCAAACAAACAAGTTAATATAACTTTACCATGCATCAGCGTTTAAGAGAGATATTGTGTGAAATGAATCTATAGAGGCGTTAGTGGAAACTATAATTGTTTGAAACTGCTTTCAGTGTCATTAATACAACAGAAACCGGTTGAGTTCGGTAAATCACCAGTGGGAAGCTCCTTTGCACAGGGTACCGGCCAGGTCATGGACACCACAACGCCGCCTATTTCTGCCTTGAAGCAGTAATGTTTAAGCATTATTGTGATTCGGTCTGAAGGCCACCGTAGCTAGTGAAATTACTGGGTAAATGAGACAACTTCTTCAAGGTGATGAGCGCAGTTGTAGTGCCGCTCAGAGTTTTTGGGGTTTTTCAAGAATCTTGAGCGGCACTGCATTGTAATAGGCAGGGCGTATCATTACCATCAGCTGAACGTCCTGCTCGTCTCGTCCCTTATTTTAATAAAAAAATCTGAGTAAATAGTCATACTTATTATAATTCACCGACATAGCTCAGATAGTTGCGAAACTGAAATGGCACATAGCTTGACGGACAGATGGCCTTTGGGTCAGTAAAACCCTCGAATGGCGACCACGTATCGGAAAACCCCCAGGTTGGTAGGCCCCCCATAAGATGGACCGACGATCTGGTCAGTACCGCCGGAATAGGTTTGATGAGGGCAGCGCAGGACCGATCGTCATGGAGATCTTTGAGGAAGATAGTTATATAGATAGCTGATAGTTACAGTAGACTAAGAATATACTGTCGGATATACCACCTGACAATGTGTAACCAATTTTGATTTATCAACGTGTGTTTTGGCTAGTTTAATTATCAAAATATTAACGAGCTAAGTCACAGCGCAATTGTTTACGACTCGTTGATCAAAATCGATGACAGTTACATTTTTATTTACACATTTCAATGAATTTATAATGTAGTTAATGTTCTCGTACATATCACTATAAATATGAACTAGGTACTTTATACACAAATAAAATATGAAAACAAAATTTTATGAACGATGCAGGACTTGAACCCACGTCCTCTTGCGTTCTGTGCGAGTGCTCTTTCAACAGAGCTAACCGTTCGAGTGACGTAACGTCATAAAATCTTGTATGCTTTGTTCCACTCTCAGGTTGTGGCTTCATCTACCATCATTCATATTATTAAAATTATTTTTAAAATTTTATTTGTGTATTAATTCTAGAAGTGAGGGATATCACTTTAAAAACGTAACAAATGGTTTAGGCACTTTATTTTATTTATCATCAATAGTTTTTAGAACGTAGGCCCAATAAAGAATTTTATAGGTAAATTTTTAATACATAGGGTCGGACATTATATTAATGTAAGTTTCGTAATTTTTCTCACTTATAGATTACATCTTAATACATATATTTCTTTTGAGAGTCTGTTGTAACTGAACTCCTCATAAACGGCTGGACCGATTTTAATGAAATTTTCTGTGTGTCTTCAGGTGCATTCGAGAACGGTTTGGATTCACATTTGAACTACCTCCTAAACGGCTGGACCGATTTTGATGATTTTTTGTGTGTGATTGGCTTGGATTCTCAATTCCGTCCATATAATACAATTCTCCTGCTCATGTGTATGTGAACTCCTCCTAGCGGCTAGACCGATTATTCAAATTTAGGACGTGTGTACAGGACAACGTCTGTCGGGTTCACTAGTACAATTATAGATTTCTATTGGTTAAGGATTTTATTAAAAATAGGCCGTATTTTTTTATTATATCTATTAAAAATAAATATAGCATAAAAATTTCAACAAATAATATTATGTGTCTCAAAGTCTTTACAGTATGTAGTATAGTTTCAATTTATTAATTTGTATAATATCTTCTTTGTTCCTACCAAGAAAAAACATACATTTTCTTTTAGATATTTATTTTACCTTACATTGAGGTTGATGTGTATTACTATTCTATTATCTCTGGCGATGGATTCTGGATAGCCTCAGGCACATGCCGACTTTCATGTTTCAAATAGAGGCATTTTCGATTTCTGACTACAACTAAAAGGATATCATCAATATCTGTCAACTATATTTAGAAGGCTTTGAAGTTTACAATGAGAGAGAATGATTGCGTATAAATAAGTAATTTAGGCTGAGTTGCGTCATACTAGCTGTTGTAGTTAACGTTTAAGTCAAATTTAACGTTAACAGTAACACAAACTTTAACATAGACTGCAGAATGTGTTGCACTATCGTATTCTTTGGCATAGTTAAAGTAAAAGAGTATAATATCAAGTCAATAACGAATGTTTATTTGAAACTTTTGACTGGTCGCTTTTTAGGTTACAATTAACAGTTATGACGTCTTCTAAATTCAAAATTAAAAATCAAATATTTTTATTCAAAATAGAATATGACATCACTTATTGAAAGTCAAAAAAACTAGCACCCATTCCAAAATGAATGCCTCAGGCTTGAGATGAGAGAATGGGCGCAACAAACTCAGCGGGCTTTTTTTTCATCATAAAATATGTTTACAAAGTAATATTGTACAATTAAACTTATTATTTAATAGCTTGAGGGCGGTCGCTCCATTCCCATTCTGTAGTATCATTAAGAAAGTCATTTATGTTATAGTACCACACAAACGTTTTTTAACAATTCTTTTGAATAACATTATACTTTTGTTTCGAACATTTTCTGGGATCTTGTTGTAAAAGAGTCCCCATCGCCCCACAAAAGACTTACTAACGCAACTTAGCCAAGTAGTAGGCATTATAATAAAATTTGTTAAATGGTGCAACTCAGCCTTAGTATTATACAATAGCAATGACGGTCTCTACATTAAACAAATCACGACTTATAGAAATAAAGGCGAAATATGAAAGTTTAATATACGTTCACAAAAATCGTCACCTTTTTACTCTTAATAGTGATTATCAGAGAATCTTTAATAGAAAATGACTTTGAAGCCTTGAAGTAACATTGACAAATAATTATTTAGTAGCTGCGTATTTTGAACATAATTTTTAATTTAACTATGACATTTATAATAATTTTTCTTAATAATGATAATATGGTCGCTCTTATCTTTAACTTCATGATGCAATTAATTTAATTTAACTTTATTTAATGATGTAATCAATTTTAATTTATGATAATTATTATGATTTGATTATAATATCTATATGTCAAATATTTGTATGCTCAATAACGGGCACGACTTGGAGAGCTAAAATGTATTTAAATCATCTATAATGTATTACCCTAGTCAACAAATAAAGATCTTACTTACTTACTTACTTTCATTATTATAACACTAGAAATAAGGGATTGCTTGTAACTAATTCTAGAAGGCTTCATAAGATGAGAAATGTGCGGTTAATTTTTTTTTTCAGAGTTGTCACCGAGTCATATATATCAAAATCTTTTATATCCATACATTGCCAAGCTTACTCCAGTTTTCTGAAGTATAATTGGTCAATAAGCAGCAATGTAATACATTTATTCGGTTCAGATTTGAATCGGACATTGACAGTTGACACTGGAATAATGAAAAAAATGTGGTTACATTGACTTTAAGCACACTTTTGCTGTTCCGCTATCAGACTGTGAATGATGTGTCTTTATATGTGTATAATAATAATATAATATTAATGTTGACACACTTTTTACACAAATTATCTTGCCTCAAATTAAGCATATATAGCCTGTGTTATGGGTTACAAGACATCGATGTATTTAATACAATATACTTACTTAAACATACATAAATTCATATAAACATACATAAATACATTTAAACATACAGTGTATAGAACCACATTAATATACATTAATAAGTTTGCACTAGAAATAATAATAATATTCATAATTCAATGTAAACTTAAACCAAGGCCTAAGCAATTTGTTGGTTGTACAAATATATAAATCAAAACTTTATTAGGACCAACAAACAACATGTAACACAATAACATGTTGTTATAACTAGTTACAACTAGATCGCTTAATCTTATATCTTTAAACGAGCAATTCTTGTATATATATATATATATATATATATATATATATAATCTGAATCTCGGAAACGGCTCCAACGATTTTCATAAAATTAAGTGATAAATTGATCTAGCTAGGTTTCAATTTAAAAAAAAATGGTTTTATCCATGTTTGAATGAGAAACAGCTACAATAACATTAGAATACAAAGGTAAATTTTGCCACTATATACAAGACTATTATAGCTCAGATGGGACATTGGGTGATCCGGAAAGCAGAAGACCAAGGTTCGAATCCAGATGTCCTATTAGTTTTTTTTTTTGTTCAAGTTTTGTACATTCTTAAAAATCCGAGCAAGGCTCGGTCGTCCGGATATTATCTTTAAACGAGCAATTCTTGTATATATATATAATAAAAATCTCGGAAATGGTTCCAAAGATTTTAATGAAATTAAGTATACAGGTAGCTTCGGGGGCGAGAAATCGATCTAGCTAGGTTTCAATTTAAAAAAATGTAGTTTTATCCGTGTTTTAATGAGAAACAGCTACAATAACATTAGAATACAAAGGTAATTTTCGCCACTATATACAAGACTATTATAGCTCAGATGGAACATTGGGTGATCCGGAAGGCAGAAGACCCCGGTTTGAATCCAGATGTCCTATTAGTGTTTTGTTCAAGTTTTGTACCTTCTTAAAAATCCAAGCAAGGCTTGGTCGTCCAGGTACCTCTTTATAATGAACACACCTACATTATATAAAATAATATACATTTGTGTTTGATTACAGAATGGAAGCATACGATTTTAAATTAAATTGATTTTAACGCTAGTTAATCAGATTCATTCCTGTTTTTAAATCTGTTTTACATTAACAAATATTAACATTAATGATTAGTAAAAGTAATTAAATATATATATTAGCTATGTGTTTGGTTGCCAGAAAACGACATGTTTTACTTCGATAGATTATAAATAAAAGTATAATTAGATTTAATATGAATAGTTTTCCCATTTTATATAAAAATCTTGTTTCTTTAATCATTAAGTATGTTAATATATATATTATGTTTTCTCTGTTTGAGTTCCATACCAAGATTTTATATATTCATGATTTCTATTTCTTAGCCACATCTTTTAGGAATTTAAAGGAATTTTAGATAATTACAAAAATTTTAAATTTCACTCACTTCAGCTCTGTTCTTATGTCAGCCCTGAATGGAACAAAAGGCCCCCTAATAATCACCATTTTAATTCATGTTAAACATAAGTACACAAATTTCCAAACAATCACTTGGCGTTGTGCATTTATCATTAGTGTTCCGAAGAGCTGTGTCACCTGATACCTGCCGCAGAATTCCACCTTCGTACGACGCACCACAAGTTAGGTTTCCATCCCCACCACCAGGATGTGTGGTGGTCCTCCACATTGCGGTTTTCAAGGAACTATCTTCCACGTACTACAAAGCTGTGGAATGAGCTTCCTTGTGCGGTATTACCGAGACGATACGACATGGGTAGCTTCAATAAAAGCGCATACACCTTCCTTAAACGCCGGCAACGCTACTGTAATTCCTCTGGTGTTGCAGGAGAATGTGGGCGGTGATGATCGCTTAACACCAGGTGACCCGTACGCTCGTTTGTCCTCCTATTCCATAAAATTAAAGTGTTTTTTTAACTTGTCAGAACATATTAATAGTCCACTTGTTCTATAAACTTATTCACACACGATATCTTCACTTAAAGCCAGCGCGATGAAGCTTTACTTAATTAAATTGTATCCATTTTATATCTATGAAGAGATCCGTATCAGACGATTAAATGGAAAACTATAGCGTCAAACCCGCATTTATATTACAGTTAAAAGAACACTTCATTAGGGCAATTCACACAACTCAAGCGTACCGCACCAGCGGCTCGGGCAAGCGGAACAATTCTTCTTTATTTACGTTACTATTACGACTGTTTAAATTTACTGTTAGGACGTGCTTACGGAGATTCGCTACAGCAATCCATGTTTCCTCGGTGTAATAATTTTCTTTCTAAGAATGCTGGAATGTACGCAAATCGAGGCGTTCCTTCTGCTGTATTAGCTATGGTTTCTCGTAAACGTTTTTTTTTATGATAGGGACGAGACGAGCAGGACGTTCAGCTGATTGTGATTGATATGCCTTTCCCATAACAATGCAGTGCCGCTCAGGGTTCATGAAAAACCCAAAAATTTTGAACGGCACCACAATTGCGATCGTCATGAAGTTAAGTCTTATTTGCCCAGTAATTTCACTAGCTACGGCGCCCTTCAGACCGAAACACAGTAATGCTTTCACATTACTGCTTCACGGCAGAAATAGGCGCTAATAAATATATAATAAATAAATAAATGTTATAAACATTATTCATATATTTATTTTATTCGAGTGGATGTACTCTAAGGTTTATGAATAATAGCAATAGGTTATCAATACGTGTGTATATTTTATATATTGTTATCTAATAACACCAACGTTTATAAAGCAATTTGAAAAATCGTTTGAAAGGCAACTCCTAAATTGATCCCGTTGTCTGACAATTGAATCTATGTATAATGGAGAGAGCTCCTCAAATTTTATTGGTATACTTATAGCATTTTTTAGCAGGTTAAGCATTTTTATACAGAAATTATAACTTGATGTTAAAGTACGAGATACAAAAGATTTATTTGGAGGACTAAGTAGTTACATTGATCATTCTGCAAGAAATAGAGAACGAAAAATATTTAATTTTGCAGTTTACTTAACCCATCTTATATTTTTTGTTATGGTTATTATTTAATGTTTAATTACAAAGTTGGGTTTCACCTCAGCATCCAGATAATAGGTGGTAGGATCAGCGCTGGTCTTCTGGTCTTCTGGCGCACTCGGGTGATATTGCTAATATTTTAGCTTTAGAAAAAATTATTTAATAAAAAAAAATTGTGTGGTTTTATGAAACCACGATGCAAATGAAACTTTTTTGAACAAAATAACGTAGGTATTAATATCAGCATAGAAAAAAAAAACAAATATATATTATGCTTTACATTTTCATAAAATAAAAAAACCTTTATCAAGTGTGTGGGGTTCGAACCTACTCTTCCACCCGAACGCAATTGCATCGAATATGCGAACTATAGGCGCCATCCGACTGTCATGCGACATGCAACACACTGACAGAAAAGTTTGAGACGATGTAATAAAAGTTTCACTTTAATAAAGTACTTAATTCATTTCACTTGCCACCTTTTCAGGCATAACAAATATCGCTATAGTATCAATATAAGTGAAATACTCATATAGAATTTCTTTATGTGTCATCTTATTAAAATTATCATGTGAGCATTTTTTATTTCTACGTATCACTACCACTTGTTTGCTCTACTTTTAATAATAATTTAATATGCAAATTATCCGCCGCGATGGCAAGCGTCCTGATGGAATGACGCTGGTGGCTTGGGCACGGGGAAGGGCGCTGGTGTGGGACGCTACTTGCGTCGACACTCTGGCTCCTTGTCATGTCCAAGTTACGTCAGTTGGTGCTGGGGCTGCTGCTTCGACTGCCGAAGACAGCAAGCGTCGCAAATATGTTGGTCTCAGTAAGTCATATATTTTTCTGCCCATTGGACACTTGGTCCGTGGGGCCCAGAGTCGCGGAGAATGTTCTAAGCACTATCTTCGCCTCAATAAGGCTACTGGAAACTCAAGTGCTGGCAGCTATCTCGGTCAACGGATCAGTCTTGCTATCCAACGCGGTAATGCGGTATTCTTGGTACGCTTTCACGTAATGATAGTTTTAATTTTATGTAGTCATGTAAATATAGTTATAAGATTTGTTTTGTTTGAATAATTATGCAAATGCTTATATTATTCAGTGGACTGGATCTGTATTACTTTAAGAAATTCTTCTCTACGATATCCTATTTATATTTCCTACCAACATAACATTTGAATAAAATGAATATCGCATTTTTTACATTTAACTTGACTGAAAAATTTTGTTATGAAAATTTATTTCTTAACTAAAAAGCAATATTTTTTAAAATATAAGTCTAAATGGATCAAATCTCAGATTCTCTTGAAATATTTTTATGGTTTACTATGGATGAAAAACTTTTTAATTTAAAATAATTTTAATAGTTCTGAAGTGTTCAATTTTTTATGTAAATAATATAAATTGTCATTTTTGTGTACAATAGCGCAATAAATTAATATTGCATTTAACCACACAAATGCTAGTACTTTTATACTGATAAATAAAGCAATTTATGCAAAATGATCCCCTAACCATTCTAAAATATTCAGAAATGCACAACGTTAATGTTCAAGTTTTCACTTCTGCAGGCACTCCCGAGTGCAAACCGTATTTTTTTTCTTATGTATTCTTGTAGGGGGCTTCAAAATCACTCAATAATGGAAATTTTCGCAAACGTATGAAAACAAAACCCCTAATAATATTATGGCTTCATAAGATACATAATAGCTTTAAGGGTAAATGTATACACTTCTATAATGAAGTCCCAGCCACTGTTCAGGCATTATCTATAAATAAATTCAAATGTTTTATAAAAAAATGGCTCTGTCGTAAATCCTATTACTCCACTGCTAAATATCTAAATGATCGAACAGCCTAGGACTAGATTGTGATTATTTTATAGCGATAGAAATGACTGTACAATATTTTATATTTTTATTGAAAAGAGCGCAAAAAAAGAATGCTGGGAGAGATTCTCTCTCAGAGCGCCATTTGTTTCCGAAGCGGCAGTTGTATCTAGTAGTTATTAGAAATGACATCAAAAAGAATTCTAAAGGAATCAATTTTGAGAAAATAAATGCCTTTTATGCCTTTTTATTAAGCGCATTCGCTTTTAAAGATTGTCTGAAGTGCCATAACCTGATTGAACTCAATTACTTATGATCACGCCATATAATCATTACTCTTTCTGCATATATTTCTAACAGGCAATATTACATCATATTACATTTGCTGCTTGGTTTTCAAAATGAATCGTTTTGTATACTGACTGTTTTAAATTTATTACTGAGATATGAATAGCAGTATAATTGACATGAATCTCTTTTAGTTATCATTGATTGGGCACCGAAATACAGATTCAGCTTAAGTTTGTTGATTATTAGTATCAAATATTTTAATTGCCGTTTATTAGATTTTAATAATATTATTCTAAGAAAAGGTTTCTGGTCAGAGCTTGCAGAACACACAATGACTAATCTATAGTCACATAGACATTTGTCCATATAATAATGTGACCCCGATAAGCATTCTACAAAGAAGCATCCCTCCCATAGGTATATTATTTGTTGGAATTTAAATTTTTCGTCTAGTTTCCCGATGTACTATTCAATAACTATTTCTATATAATATGATCATACGTCAATACACCAAGGAACTACATTAGTAATAAATACTGGACGGAAGTGAGTGGGTACAGACAAGTAAAAGAGGCTCTACCTCAGATAGACTTCAGGCTCTCTCGTAAGCTGGTAAAACTCTCATGCCCGAGGTTGCGTAGAATAACTCATGTAATAATTGATTGACAGACCACTGTGCAGGGTCTGCAAGGAAGCAGAAGAGTTGGCCGCACACATCGTTCTGAACTGTAGGAGTGTGGCCACACAACGGACCAAACACTTGGGGTCACCGAGGACTCTCTCCGAGGTTATGAGTGACACCAGAGATTTGATCTCCACCCCGCAAAATAAGTAACCAATATAGTTTTATTGAAAGACCGTTAATCCGAAATATTTAAATCAGTACGGAGCTATCAACGATCCATACCTAAAAGTTAACCAACCCAAAATTATATTTAATATATGTAAGAAGTAACAAAATTTAGGCCGAAATGGTTATGAGTTCATTGCCGCCTACACTCTCCTACAAGACCAGAGAAATTACAGGAGAGTTTTACCACCTTGTATAAAAATGTACGGTTTTGAAGGTTGAATATGAAAGATTTATTTTAATATTCCCTTATTCCCACACAAGGGGACAGATTGTGAACGTGAGGCAAATACTTGAGATGAGCTGAGAATTTAGCGTTCCAATGTTTATGTGCTTCATTAACTACTCAAAAGCATTTGATTGCGTGCAGTGGGATTTTCTATGGAAAATACCGCGAGAATGGGCGTACCCCAACATCTCAATGCTCTGGTCTCAAACCTATACCAAGAAAGCGAGTCCGTGATCAGAGTTAACGACGTCATCTCTGGACCTTTCCAGCTGAAAAAGGGAGTACGGCAGGGATGTATTCTCTCGCCCATTCTTTTTATTATATATGGAGAATATATCATGAGATAAGCACAAGATGGATGGGA
Source organism: Leptidea sinapis (assembly GCF_905404315.1). Lineage (NCBI taxonomy): Eukaryota > Metazoa > Arthropoda > Insecta > Lepidoptera > Pieridae > Leptidea > Leptidea sinapis. The sequence goes on along the minus strand of NC_066281.1, from coordinate 2,964,010 downwards.
TAGAGGAATTATCATTGGAGGTGCTAAAATACCGCAGATACGAGAATTTGCAAAAGAAACCGCAGACTAAAACTGGAGAGTGAACTGATTGGTCTTAGTATCAACAAGTCAAAAACAAAAGTTATGCAAATCGACAGGGCCGGTGAAATTGCTAGGACTGGTGGATATAGGATCTTTCGGACCTTGAATTTGTAAGCGAGTTTGCGTACCTCGGATCTTTACTTTCGGACAAAGAAGGGAGTGAACTAGATGTCAAAAGATGAATTCAAATGGCGAAAAGCGCGATGAGTAAATTGATCAGAATTTGGCAAATCAGGAAGATCTCTAATACAACCAAAAAGAGACTCGTGAATACCTTAGCCTTCTCAATCTTCCTCTATGGATTTGACGCGTGGACGATCCAAGCGGCGGAGAGGAAATAGATTGACGCGTTTGAGATGTGGTGTTGGAGTAGGATGATTTGCATACCATGGATGCCTAAAACAACAAACAACTCTATCCTAGAGCCACCTCGCATTGGCACTAGATGGTCCACAGTCTGCTATCAAAAGATCTTGGGCTATATTGGCCAATGCCTTCACCTTTCCAGTAATTTAGAAAAACTGATAGTCATGGGCAAGGTGGAGGGCAAAAGACCACGCAAACGATCACCCAGCCGCTGGTCAGACCAGACATTCACTGACCTACCTTACTTACGATCGCAATAAGGAAAGCCGAGGACTGAAAGGAGTAGAAAGAAGAAGAAAGGCTTTAGTGAACAACTTACAAAAACTTTGAAGATGACCTTCAGAAAATATGAAGAATGCGACCAAGAAGAAGAAGATTTAAATATTTCTTTTCTTTATTAATGCACTTTTAATATATTATCTGTTATCTAATAATATTATGTATAGCCGAAAAGCACGGATTGAGCAAAGACGATTAAAAAAAATAATATTATTAATATAATCAAAATCATGTTTCTATTTCTCTTAAATGTTCGTCTTTAGTAATATATCTCAAATTATTCAACATAGTGAGCAATATGGCTACACTTAAACTCTTAAGCCCCGTATTATTTAGAAGCAAATTTAGCATATTTAAGCATAAGGCACATTCCCTGGCCAGGATTTTACGTGCAAGAACTTTATGTGCGCACCGTGCAACAAACTTTGCACAGAATATTACATTGTATTTCTACATTAGGTAACCTTGTGGTGCGATCGTTTTAACTCATATTCCAAAAGCACAAAATATTTAAAAAAATTACAAAGTTTCATTTACTGACATATTTTTTAAACTATTAATAAAATTAATAATGTACTAATTATATACAGTTACATAAAAACAACTTTTTTGTTTTATACTCTGTGAAATTAAAACTATTTGCAAAAATATATTTTTATATTATTTTAAATACTGCTATTACCTATGGAATTTGCAATCTAGATTGGTACTAATTGTTGTTGCAACAATAATACTTACTCTGTTAGATTCAATACATATAATACAATAATATTTTTTTAATTTTCATGTTAGCCATTTTGGAATTTTCCATCTAGATTATAAATAATTATCAATAAATGCATAAAATTTAATAGCTGCAATTTAGTAATTATTCACAGATACAGTAGATGAAAATGAAAAAAAATATTTACGTAAACTTACAAAAAGCATCTGTAAATAGTCATAAAATTACTACGCCAGTAGATTCTACAGGGTCGCAGAGACTCGCGATATGCATGGTACCGTACTACAAACTTCTTTATCCTCAATATATTTATATACAGTTTATATATATATATATATATTTATATTTAGTTTAGTTTACTTTATATATATATATATGTCTTGAATATTTTATCAGGCAATTCTGTTATGGTCGTGGGGAGCTTATTATAGAATCTAACAGAATTTCGCAAAAATGACTTATTTGCCTTAGTGGTTCGAAAACTGGGTATAGCAATTTTATGTTTATGTCTGGTATCAAAGTTATGTTGTTCACACTCTTTAACATATTTATGCATATTTTTCCTAGTATACATAATATTTTGATAGCTATATTCTGATGGCACTGTAAGTAATTAGTAAATTACTAATTAAACTATTACTATTAATTATTTTTTAATATTTACTAATTTAGTAATTTAGATTAAGTAAATATTATCAAATAGTAAATATACAAGTGTAATTTAAAAAATTAACGACAGTTAAAGCCATTTCCTAAACAATTACAAGAAGAATAAGTTTAAATTTTAAAATAATCATTTGCTAAAATTATCACAACTACCTCTAAGGAGCTGAGTTATGATTTATCCAAGAGTCCATAAAATTTGAACAATAACGTTTAGAGACGCGGAAAATATCGGCAAATTTTACAACGCGGTTGCAGACGTCGTAAAGCCATCAAGTAAGTGCTGCAAACGTGTCCTTAGTCATAAAAACAGACGTTTACAATCGTAATTTAAGTCTGAATTTTTTCTAAACTTCTCCTTCGAACATCTGCTTGAAAGCTCACGTTTATGAGCAGTATAAGTGATGTTACATTTTTAATTCTTTCAATATAATAATGTACGTGCACCTGTTTTGTTATTTATTTGGGCTATTAAAATTTTTAACAATTTTTATTTTTACGAGATTAAATTATTTCAAGGCTAAGTTTTTATATCATTTAAAAGATGGGCTGGGAGTTCCTTATCAGTTCTTCTCCCCATATCATAGACCCTTTACAAACTGATGTAGCTTTATGTAGTTTACTAAGTATTCTTGTAATATGTTATGTTATTGTCAGTCCCTATGTATGGTATATATATGGTATATTTCTATTTTATTCTATGAAGAAACAAAGATAATGATATAGTTCGTAAGTACTGCGTACTTTAAGGGAAGATAAATGGTCATTCTTTTTATTTTTATTTTTATAACCACACTACATCCATCATTACAGGTTTAACCTAATGCGACAGAGTAATGAACAAATAAAGCTATAACAATACTATAATTGTAAAACATATTTCGTAAAAGAAAAACTTAATTAACTAGATAATGTTACTCTAATAGATTACAAACTATACAATACGCAGCTCTAGTGAGTTCACTTATCGAACAAGAGAACAGGTCTAAGTGTTCTGACATCGCGTTGAGCACCCGCAGAGCACGCGTGTGCGGTGCGCGCTGCAGAAGGTTGGTGCGTGCACGAGGCACCAATTGCAGTGGTGGTCGCCGCCGCCGTCCTACGTACTCGTCAGGGACACACAGCAGTACTGACTCCAGGAGCCTAGGACTGTGTATCTTACCTCTTATTACTTTTAGTAAATACATAGCTAAAGCGACTTCTCTTCTAACCTCAATTTTGTAATAACCCACCATGCCTAACAGAAACAAAGTAGGATACAATAATGGGTAGCCCGGATATACCCCAAATTGCTTGAGATACATGAATCTAAGGAACTTATTCTGTATACGTTCAAGCATAAATTTATATTTAGCCTCATGGGGAGACCAGATTGCAGAATTACATTCCAAGTGGCTTCTAACCAGTGCATCGTACAATGCTCTCAAAGCCCCGATATTTGTAAATTGGTTTGCTAGCCGTAACATTAAACCTAAGTTACGATATGCTTTCTTACAAATATCATTAATATGGGTCCTAAAGTTCAAGTCAGCTGTAAAGCACATTCCTAAGTCTCTGACCTCAGTCACCCTTTCAATTAAGTTTCCTCCCATATGATCTAGATGATGATGTGGAATATGTGATCTGCTAAATGATAATATTGAACATTTACTTGTGTTAAAATATAGTTTATTTTCTATGCTCCACTTTAGAACGTTGTTTATATCCTGTTGAAGGGGCTTATAGTATTTGTTTTCAATTTTGTAAACTAATTTTAAATCATCTGTGAATATCAATGGTGTTGACTTTGTAACTACTTGGGGTAGATTCACATTTATCATATAGATAACAAGATAACATTTATCATCAAAATAAATAGTAATGGCCCTAAATTACTACCCTGACTGACACCTGAGTTTGTGGCATAGGGCTCTGAATAATATCCGTTACAGTCAACGTACTGACTTCTGTCACGTAAATAGTTTGCAAAAAACTCCAGGGTATGAGGAGTGCAGCCTACACACGCCAGCTTATGTAACAGAACATCGTTGTCGACCGTATCGAATGCTTTTTTAAAATCAAAGTAAGCCACCTATTAAGTATATTACCTACCTAAGTACTATTAAGATATAAACATTAATCTTCTATTTCCCACCAGTACATGGTAGATATTATATATTTTCAAGATAACTTCTGTATTATAATAATATTGTTACGGAAACGGGTTAGCCGAAATATTTTCTCGACTTTTCTAGAACTTCAAGGTTTTCAGCAAGCTGAAACATGATTTCGAAAGAGGCTCCAACACATACTTGAAAATTGAAAATTATTCATTGTTTTCCTCTGTTTTTCATGCAGTTTTAGATCAAGCCTATTATTACCTACAATGATTTTCAAGAAACCGGTTTCGGAAAACCAGGCAATTTCAGCACTGCTCATTCCCCTTATGGTCAAGGAACACTCTAAAGTGAATGCTCTAGAATGGCTAGGATGGCATGATGTGCGAAAGAGAAGGAAGATAAACGCTTTCTAGAAGCTGGAACGAACGTTCTAGACCAAGCGATTCTTATATTTATTTTAAATAAATACTTAGAGTTTAACTGCTTTCATACACACAAACCCCTAGCTCGTAACAATATTTTCTTTAAAACAAAAGTACTTTAAATTATTCCCAAATATATTGTATTGTATTTATTGTTATGTATAATAAGAAATTTTTATGATTTAATAGAATTATAGAAAAACATTTTAATAATATTGACACACTCTTACAAAAATTATCTTGCCACAAACTAGGCATTGCCTGTACTATGGGTACAAGACAATGATATATTTAATACAATACAGGATGTCCTAAAGTTATGAGAAATGAAGGGAAAGTACCTTAAATATCGAAGATAGGCTATTTTACTGAAACAAGACTTTATGTTATTTTTAAAAGTTAGTACTTCTGCATTCAAAGATTTTCTAAAAACAACTTGCCTCGTCTGGGAATCGAACCGACTTAAATGTAAAAAAAAAAACACCCCTACGCTTATGATGCCAATCGAAAGAATGGCCAAAAACTAATAACTCTTCGTAAGTAACATAGTATTTTAAAAGAAAGTAGTCAATTAAGTGTTTTTTTTTTTGTAAATTAATTAATTAAATGCTCAAAATGTGATCTCTCTTGTCTTACGCAAATCGCCAATCTTTTAAGGAGTCCACTTTTGTTGATTTTCTTATCATTTTATGGTGAATACTCGATATGATATGGCACAATTCTGTTTGTAACTCGCCCACGTTCTCGTATCGTTTTTTGTATAGCATGTCTTTCACGTATCCCCAAAAGAGGATATAAAAAGGGAGATGCTACCGACGTAAAAAATTACCGTCCTATATGCATTTTGTCTTGTTTTTCCAAGCTTTTTGAATCCGTCCTCCATCCTATTAACTCCAAAAATATTGACAGTCTGATCTCCGATGAACAACATGGTTTCAGAAAGGGCCGTTCAATTCAAACGAACCTCACCGAAGTATGTCAAGAATTGGACAATGGGCGCCAGATTGATGCAATATATACAGACTTTAGTAATGCCTTCGATAAAGTCAGTCACCCTTTATTGATTCAGAAGCTAAGTAATTATGGAATTGGAGGAAACTTACTGAAATTGTTCGAGTCATATCTTCATAATAGACTACAGTCAGTAGTTGTTGGAGGCACTGAATCTACTTCATACATTGCGCAATCTGGTGTTCCCCAGGGATCCCACCTAGGACCGTTGCTCTTTTTGATATTTGTGAATAACGTTAGGAATCATATCAAATATTGTAAAGCATCTCTCTTTGCCGATGATTTAAAAATTTATAAAGTTATCAATTCTGCCTATGAGGCTGCTTTTGTTCAAAGTGATCTCAATGGTATAAAAGATTGGTGCCTATTAAATGGTATGATCCTAAATGCAAGCAAATGTTTTCATATTAAGTACACTAGAAAAAAAACCGGTTGTTACAGTGTATGAGCTCGATGGCGCACCATTAAAAGAAGTGCAGGAAATTCGTGACTTGGGGGTAACTATGATAGCAAACTAACGTTTATTGCACAAGTTAATAAAGTAGTTACCACATCCGCACGAATGTTAGGATTTCTAAAGCGATACTCGAATTGTTTCGGCTCCAAAACGAAAACAATTTTATATAACGCTCTAGTGCGCAGTCATATCGAATATGGTAGCATTATATGGAATCCCCTATATACGATCCATTCGCAACGCATCGAGAGTATTCAAAGAGCATTCACACGACACCTTGCATCCATTAGTACTGGATTCTCTCATAGACACCCGTACCACCAGCGCCTCAGGAAATTTAATATGATTTCATTGCTCGATCGGAGATCTCTTGCCGGAGAAATATTTTTGTACAAACTCTTTAACGGTCAAATACAATGTAGTAACCTCTTACAGAATATTAACCTTGCTGTCCCATATTTATTCCCAAGGTTCAAAATCAAGAGAATCTTCCAAGTTCCTTCTGTAAAAACCAACCTGGGAGTTCAGGCACCTCTCGCTCGAATTCTTCGCGAGTACAATAAGTTAAACGATACCAATTCAGAACTTGATATATTCGGTGGTGGGCTGGTCAGGTTTAAAGAAAGTGTTGTTAAACACTTAGCTGGTACTCAATCTGCATTTGTCAAATAAGTGTTATAATCAAATAGTCTTAAATAATTCTTTTTTTTTTTCGTCTTCATTATTTTAATAAGTTAAAGTTATAATTTGTACTTTAATTTTTTTATTTTGTTTTTATTATAGCTTAGATAGTATTTTTAGTTCTATTTTTCAGAAGTAATTGGGGAGTATTTTTTGTATTTTTATGTTCACCATAATTGTCGTATACTTTAGAACTACTAATTGTAACATTAGATTAAGAAAATTGTATTGTATATGATGTGGTGTGCTTTAATAAATAAATAAATAAAGAAGAAATCTAATGGTGTAAGGTCCGGGGATCTGGCCGGCCATCTAATCGGTCCATTCGCACCAATCCAAGTAAAACATTCGTTTTACGTTGTTCCTTTCTTTTAAAATACTACGTTACTTAAGAACAGTTATTAGTTTTTGGCCATTCTTTCGATTGGCATTATAAAAGCAGGGATGTTTTTTTTTACATTTCAATCGGTTCGATTCCCAGACGAGGCAAGTAATTTTTAGAAAATCTTTGAATGCAGAAGTACTAACTAACTTTTAAAAATAACATAAAGTCTTCTTTCAGTAAAATAGCCTATCTTCGATATTTAAGGTACTTTCCCTTCATGTCCCATAACTTTGGGACCCTGTATACCTAACTTTAACATACATATAAACACCATTCCACCATTCATCATATAAATGTTTGCACCAACCGGGATTTGAACCTTGAAGCTCAGTAGGCGGGGTCACTAACCACTAGCCTACACGGGTCGCCAAGTAAAACATTAATAGAATATTATTGAAATATTTGCCGGAAACTGTAAAATAAATAATAATATTAATGCAGGCATCGCTGTGGTATTCCGAGCGAGCAGTCAAAGGCGCATAGGCTATTGTGGATGTGAAGGGGTATTCATGTTCGGGCCACAATACATTTCGAGTGTAGGATTTTGACACGGTTTCACAATGGCATTTTATTCTGTGATACCTATTTTATGTATCGACAAGATAGAAAATATTTTTATGTTATTTTCGAAACAGTTTGTGATAGACGCGAGATTTTATGCGAACAGATGCTTGGGTATTCTGTGGCGCCAGATATAGTAAACAGTTCTTACTTATTTATATTATAATGTAGAGTTCTGTAACCTTAGTTCTCTTCCTGAAAATATATCTAAATATCCATAAATGTGTATGGAAATGGTTTTATTTGTTTATTAATAAGATAGGGGGACAAACGAGCGAGTATATAGCAGAGGGATCACAGGAGCTTTCCCGGCCTTCTAAAGGCATACGTGAACACACGTGCACGTCTTTTGAAGATACCCATGAATATAAAACACTCGAATCATTTGCTTACTAAATTACTGTTTCCGAGTGTTAAGATCAAATTATGATGTATATGACTACTTGTGAAAATAACCACTCCATTCATTTCAGCCGGAAGACGTCCAGAAAGGCCTCTCCCAAATATCGCCATGACGATCGGTCCTGAGCTGTCCTCATCCAACCTATTCCAGATCGTCGGTCCATCTTATGGGGGGCCCACCAACACTGCATCATAAGTGGCTGCCATTCGAGGACTTTACTGCCCAAACGGCCATCTGTCCGCCGAGCTATATGCCCTGCCCACTGCCACTTCAGTGTCGCAACTAACTGGGCTATATCAGTGACTGTGGTTCTATAGCCTTCTGAGCGACCATGAGCTTCCTCATAAGGCCTATAGTAAGCGACCATGTATGCGTGCCGTTAATTATGGTAATATATTCATGTAATAAATAACTGCTCAGTCCTCTAATCAACCACTCAAACGGCTGACTAATAGTTAATCCAACTATAACTTGAAAGTTTAATTAAGAGTTCTCTCCATTGGCACCTCTACTTCAAAGACAACATTAGTTTGTATCGGACCCTCTATTTTGCGTACAAATCCAATTAAAATATTGTATAAAGGTTTGTTGTGTATGCATTAAAATATAATATATATAAATAACATTCATCAGGTTAAATCTTAGAAGCCTCCACAGGATAAAAATATGACAAAAGGAGATAATTTTACGCCGAATATAAGAAACAAGTTGTTAGTAATTAAATCAAATCAAAATCACTTTATTCATATAGATCAAGGCAGTGACACTTATGAATGTCATAGGTTTAGTTTAATATTTTTTAAGTTACCACCTTTTCGAAAAAGGTTGAACTTTAATGAAAAGAAGTGGCAAAAAATTCATTGCCACTTTCAACATTTTCAGCTTCACCGTTTTACAAATACTTTCAATTATAATATATTACTAGCTGACCCAGTAAACGTTGTATTGCCGATATTAAAATCGCGATACAAAAGTAACTGTTAATCGTAGATGGGTGAAAATGTGAAGTTGTAGGTATGTATTTTTTAATGCGGACTCATAATCAATAAAATTTAAAAAAATGTCAAAAAAAAATTGGCGCGAAAAATAGATGTTGTCCGATTCTCAGACCCACCCAATATGCAATAAATGCCTAAAACAAATTTTTAAATATTAGTCTTATTAATTTCATAAACGTCGAAATCAATAGACTTCAGAACTAACCTCTATTTTGAGCGATGCACGCACACTAACACAAAGCATCATATAAATCACGAATGTAAGACGTAGCTTGTCACGCACACTAAACTACTATTCCTGGCCTGTTTTCATCGGTTGTCTAACAGCAAGAGACTCTACCTAGACGTATAAACTATCTAAGGTTACACCTATCTTTACCAGCATTTGCAACCCTAATATTATTTGCTAAAATATATATATCTTAGTATCGATACCCAGTTCATTAATATCTCTGAGGGTATCTTTTTAAACTCACAAAGAGACCGGGACTTAATCACAGCGTTATTAAGATATGACGTCATCATAAGTGAAGAGATATCAACACAAGGGATTGGCGCTCGTCCAAGAAATGCATAAATTACATACCCCTATACGGTCCGGTTCACGAGCAAACTTTACATACGAGGCCGACAGTTATTAGCTCAAAGAAAGGCAACCATTTTATATTATTCCATTACATTCCTTTTTCGATATAAGGAAAGAGTGTTTGCAAGAAATAGGTTGAATTCTTAGATCTAGATATTTTTTTTATGGAATAGGAGGACAAACGAGGGTACGGGTCACCTGTTGTTAAGTGATCACCGCTGCCCACAATCTCTTACAACACCAGAGGAGTCACAGGAGCGTTGCCGGCCTTTAAGGAAGGTGTACGCGCTTTTTTTGAAGGTACCCATGTCGTATCGTCCCTGAAACACCGCACAAGGAAGCTCATTCCACAGCTTTGTAGTACGTGGAAGAAAGCTCCTTGAAAACCGCACTGTGGAGGACCGCCACACATCCAGATGGTGAGGATGATATCCTAACTTGTGGCGTGTCGTGCGAAGGTGGAATTCGGCGACAGGAATCAGGTTAAACAGCTCTTCGGAACACTCCCCATGATAAATGCGGTAGAAGACACACAATGAAGCGACGTCTCTACGCAACGCCAAGTGATCCAGCCGTTCACAGAGCACTGGGTCCCTGACAATTCGAGCTGCTCTGCGTTGCACGCGGTCAAATGGATCGAGCTCATACTGGGGTGCGCCAGACCAGAGATGACAGCAATACTCCATGTGTGGCCGGACCTGCGCTTTGTAGAGCGCTAGTATGTGGGCCGGCTTGAAGTATTGCCGTGCTCTATTAATGACGCCCAGTTTCTTTGAAGCCAATTTGGCTTTGCCTTCCAGATGACCACGAAATTGGCAATCGCTCGAGATTTCGAGACCCAGTATTCCGATACTAGGCGAGGCTTTGAGGGAAGTGTTGTCGAAGAGCGGTGATACGACAAATGAGGTTTTTTTAGTGGTAAACGCGCAAACTTGAGTCTTCTGGGGGTTAAATTGGACAAGGTTCAATTTTCCCCATTCCGCAACCTTCTCAAGAGAGGACTCGATAGAAGACACAAGTTTCTCCCGGCACTGGTCGACGATTTCCCGAGAGAGACCTGCATGGCCAGTGTATACGGCATCACCAGTGCTATCGTCTGCATAGCAATGAATGTTGGAGGTGTCCAACATATCATTGATATGCAGAAGAAACAGCGTGGGAGACAGCACACAACCTTGGGGCACTCCTGAATTCACGGGCTTCGGGTTCGAGCAATATCCAATATATAAATATTTTTATTCAAAATAGGATTTATAATCACTTATTGAACGTCAAAATCTACCAAAATCTACCACCCATTCAAAAGAGACTGCCTCAGACCTGAGAAGAATGGGTGCAAGAAACTCAGCGGGCTTTTTTTTTATATAAAATATGGATTACAATGTAATATCGTACAATAAACATTAATAGTTAAAGAGCCTGAGGGTGTTCGCTTTAATCCCAGTCCGTGGTGTCATTAAGAAAATCGTTTATGCATAAGCTCTCGGGAAGCCCAAATGATGGAAGTTTGGAGAGGAGCGCCTTGTGCCATACACGATCAAAGGCCTTCGCTATAGCCTTCCCCCTAGCTTTCAATAGCCGCAGCCCATCTATGTGTCAGGTATACCAGAAGATCACCTGCCGACCGACCATGGCGAAACCCGTATTGTCGGTCGTTGATCAACTGGAGACCCTCTAGGTTTACCAAGAGCTGACGGCTAATTATGCTCTCCATGATTTTGGAGAGCAGGGAGGTAATAGCAATAGGCCTGTAGTTTGCCGGATCCGAACTGTCTCCTTTTTTTGGATCGGATGGACAAGGGCAGACTTCCATGAGTCAGGGACTACGCCTTTAGAATAAGAGTGCCGAAATAAACGCGTTAGCACTGGCGTCAACTCAGGGGCACACGTTCTAAGCACGACTTCCTGACGTCCAACGAAAACAGAGCTCGCCTAACAGTTTTCTGTCTGAACTGTACTTCAGGCATAGAGCTCTGACACCGCGGGATGGTCGGCGGTGTTTTTCCGTTGTGGTCAAGAGTCGAGTTAGAGGCGAAAAGAGTGCACAAGATCGAGATCGGCTTTTTCTTTTGCCGTATGGGCCAGGGTGTCATTCCTCATGTGCAACGGCGGCATGGACGGCTGGCTGTAGTTACGAAGAGCAGCTTTCGACAACGACCAGAACTTGCGTGTTCCGTTCGGGTAACTGGAAAGCTGTTCGCCGATTTTGACGACGTGTTTTGACTTTGCACGGGCGTTTTGCCGCTTAAAAAATCTGGAGGCACGGTTGTATTTCCTCTTAAGAACTGTGCAGTTCGGATCCTTTGTGCTCAGCGCCGCAACCCAAGTTCGATACGCCTGTTTTTTGCAGTCAGATGCTGCTTTAACTGACGCATCGAACCAGGGCTGTGATCTGCCACCGATGGGAACTACAGAGTTTGGTATAAAAATATCCATACTCTGTAGTATCACATCGGCTACTGCAACGGCGCAGGCACTAGGATCATCCGAAGGGAAACAAACCCTGCCCCAAGGGTAGGATGCAAAAAAGGAACGCATCCTATCCCAATCTGCTGACTTGTAGTGCAAAACGTGGCGGGTCGCTGGTGGTCTGCGACGTTGGCGTCGGATAGGCACTACACTCCTGACCAGGCAATGGTCGGACGTTCCCAGAGGGGCGTCGACAATTACCTGGTAACCATCGGGATGTGTAGTCAGCAGAAGATCCAATAAGGACGGCATGTGGCTATCCACATCCGGGAGCCGCGTTGGCGACTCAACCAATTGGGACAGACCATACGCCAATGCAAAATTATGCACAGATCGCCCTGCGTAGTCTGTGGTACGTGATCCAAGCCATTCGGCATTGTGCCCGTTGAAATCACCCAAGACTACGATTTCAGCGGAGGGGATCTGTGCAAGTACGTCGTCAATTGCCGCTTGAACGCAGCCCATGAGATGATCGGTTTCTGCGTTACCACTATGGGACCTGTAGACACACGCATAGATGCGGACGCGGTCCTCTAAATCTACGCGGAGCCAGAGAGTGGACAGGTCCCTACCCTCAAAATTGCCGAGACGGCGACAGCAGATATCCTCCCTAACGTACACACATACCCCGGTATGAGGCAAAAAATTGTGCTCAATTTTATACCCGGGATACGTTAAATATGACGTATCGCTAGGTCGAGATATCTGCGTCTCAGTAAGGAAACACAAGGCCGGCTGCGCCGTCTCAAGGAGGTGGTGGACGGCGTTTAAATGGAGTGAATTCCCCTGATATTGCAAAAGTCCACGTTGAGTGTGGAGCGGGGTGCCGTGGTGATACTGCCTCGTTTGTCCTTGGTCATGCGCGTTTCTGTGCCCTCCCCAGAATACGAAGGGCAGCCCGAGCAAGAGTGCCCGGGGAGGGATTCTCCAACTCTGGTAGAGCCGGTACCCTCCTGGGGTAAAATCTTTTTTAGTTCCGCTGTCATATTCGGGTGGAGGGGGAGGGGGGGAATGGCCACCGGTCCTCGAGACTAACCTATGCGAAACATAGTGGCACTAGGCCGCTACTTCACGCCGGTATTCTGTGCTGTAGAGACTGTGACGTGGAAAAACGTCGGAAAAATTGAGATAAGAGGTGACGTGTATTTTGAGCAATGCACGCACACTAACACAAAGTGACACACAAATCGCGAGTGTAAGTTGTAGCTCGCATTCTAAAGTAATAAACCTGGCACGTTTTCATCGGTTGTCTAGCAGCAAGAGGCTCTATCTTTACGTATTAATTATGTCAGGTTGCATGTTCGATTTCTGCATCAGCTTACAGCTGACAATAATACAAATTCGTATCGTATGTCGTATCAAAGTGACTTAAGTTTAATTTGGAGGGAGTCGAAGTATCAGCATTGAAATAGTATTTTTTTAAATGAAAATAAAGTTCAAAACATGCAGTACTTACAGCTGATGGTAATTGATACGCCCTGCCCATTACAAAGCAGTGCCGCTCAGGATTCTTTGCCCAGTAACTTTACTAGCTACGGCGCCCTTCTTACCAAACCACAATACATATTACTGCTTCACTGCAGAAATAGGCGCCGCTATGGTACCCATAATCTAGGCATCCTGTATCCTATTCATAATTAATATTATAACATGCCTTGCTTATATAAGAGGATTACAAAATGTTGTGTATTAAAAATACTCCACCTAATTTTATGATAACATTACATACTAATCCATTCCGGCTTACAAACAAAATATTACTAATTCATTCATCCATGAAGCTACACAGACGGTTTGATCTAAATAATAAGTCCGTAATCCATACGCTTTGTTTACCGTGACAGCCACATTTCATTTATCAATGAATGACGTGCTTCCCCATAAATTTAAAAACATGAAAGCATTCGTGGAACAGAAAATCGGCCGAGTTAAGTAGGTTACCACATAAATATTCTTTCATAATGAAACCGTAACCAGAGTAGAATCCTATTGAATTCTGCACCCGAATAATATTATATGTTTGAATAGAGAGACAATGGCGGGGTTTTATTTTATATCAGGGATTGGTTGGTGCCATTTGATGCTTTGGTACATGGCCGTCTGAATGTACATTTTTCTTATCCAAAGTTAAAATTGTTGTGATTGTTATTCAAATCAAATAAAAATGGAGGAGTCCAGAAAATGCTGGCTTTGTTGTTAAATATGAACGTAATACTAACTTACGGCTCAATAGCACTCGTATCGTCAGAAAGGAAACAAACAGCACTAGAAATAAGGGATTGCTTGTAACTAATTCTCGTAGGCTTCATAAGATACATAATAGTTATAAGGGTAAATATAAGCACTTTTATAGTAAAGGGCCAGCCACTGTTCAGGTATTATCTATAAATAAATTTAAATGTTTTATTAAAAAATGGCTCTGTCGTAAATCCTACAACACCACAGCTGAATATCTAAGTGATCGGACAGCCTGGGACAAGATTATGATTATTATATAGCAATAACAATGACAGAACAATAATTGTTTAATTTATTGAAAAGAGTACAAAAAATGAATGCTGGCAGATTTTCTTACGTCGCGTCTTCTATCTCAGAGCGCCATTTGTTTCCGAAGCGCTGGTAGTCTTAGAAATGACATCACAAGGAATTCTAAAGGAATCTCATTTTGAGTAAATAAATGCCTTTTATGCCAAATACTACTTGGTTGGCAAAAAAAGAACGCACTACGCATCCTTAAAGTGAGGGTTTCAGTGCAAAAGTGTCAAGTCTGGTCCTGGCTGTCGTCGCAATACTAATACAATTACCTTGTATGAAACTGATGAGCCTGGGACTTACTATTACTATTTATTACTTTTGACTACCCGGGATTCACCAGACAATAAGAATAACCCAT
This sequence comes from Leptidea sinapis, assembly GCF_905404315.1. Classification (NCBI taxonomy): domain Eukaryota; kingdom Metazoa; phylum Arthropoda; class Insecta; order Lepidoptera; family Pieridae; genus Leptidea; species Leptidea sinapis. Next base: position 2,948,932 of record NC_066281.1, on the reverse strand, counting down.
TCACCATTATGTTTAACCTTCCGAAATGGAAAGAGTCATATGACACATATGAAAACGCCGTATGGCACACTTTTCCTTTATCAAGTTTTGAGCCTTATTTTGTTTACAAGATGGTTATTAACATTATTTATGAACGATGCAGGACTCGAGCACGCGACCTCTCACGTTCCGTTTGAGCGCTCTTCCGCTCTTCCCTTCTCGTGACGTATCTTTGATAAATCTTGTTTGTCTTGTTCAACTCTCAGATTGTGGCTTCATCTACAGGATCTACATATTCAAATTCAAATATTTTTATTCAAAATAGGATGTGATATCACTTATTGAAAGTCAAAAAAAAAACTACCACCCATTCCAAAGTGAATGCCTCAGGCCTGAGAAGAATGGGCGCAACAAACTCAGCGGGCTTTTTTTTTCATCAAAAATATGTTTTACAATTAAAGTAACATTTACAAAGTAACATTGTACAATTAAACTTATTATTTAATAGCCTGAGGGCGGTCGCTCTATTCCCAATCTGTGGTATCATTAAGAAAGTCATTTATGTTATAGTAACCTTTACCACACAAACGTTTTTTAACAATTCTTTTGAATAACGTAACAGCTTTGTTTTGAACATTTTCTGGGATCTTGTTGTAAAAGCATATACATCGCCCCACAAAAGACTTACTAACTCGACTAAGCCGAGTAGTAGGCATCATCAGTTTATGTCTGTTCCTGGTGTTAACATTATGGTTATGACAGTTTCTGGCAAATTCACTTATGTGCCTATGAACATACATTACATTATCAAGAATATACTGAGAAGCAACAGTCAAGATGTTAATTTCTTTGAATTTTGCTCTCAATGATTCTCTAGGACCTAGGTTATAAATAGCGCGAATAGCCCTCTTCTGCAGCACAAATATTGTATTAATATCAGCAGCGTTGCCCCATAGCAATATACCATAGGACATAATACTATGGAAATAACTAAAGTATACTAGTCGCCCCGTATCTATGTCAGTTAATTGTCTAATTTTTTTAACCGCGTATGCTGCAGAAATAAGTCTGTTCGCCAATCCTTCAATATGGGGGCCCCATTTTAATTTGGAATCTAGAGTTATGCCAAGAAATATAGCAGATTCCACCGGTTCTATCACCTCTCCGTTTAACAAAACATTTGCATTTACATTTTTGACATTTGGTACGGTAAATTTAATGAATTTAGTTTTCTTGCTATTTAACAATAGGTTATTAGCGCTAAACCAGTACACGATGTCAGATAAAATATCGTTCACTTCGTCATACATAGCTTGGTTTCTTTTCACTTTGAAAATCAGTGAAGTGTCGTCCGCAAACAATACTACCTTATGTTTTTTCTCTATAACATTAGGAAGATCATTTATATAGATAAGGAAGAGGAACGGTCCAAGAATAGACCCTTGTGGTACCCCATACTGTGAGGAGTCCCAGGAGATCTCCTGCCATTCACGTCGACCCTCTGAATTCTATTGTTTAGATATGAAGTCAGAAGATCGAGCGCATTTCCTTTTATGCCATAGTGGTATAGCTTCCTGACCAGCGTTGTATGTTGAACACAATCAAAAGCCTTAGATAAATCACAGAAGATGCCAAGTGCATTCTGCAATTCCTCCCAGGCATCAAAAATATTCTTGATCAGCTCAACACCTGCATCCGTTGTTGAACGTCCCCTAGTAAAGCCAAATTGTTTCAAATGAAGTAACTTATGAGAGTTAAAGTAAGTAAGCATTTGGCTTAAAATTATTTTTGCAAAAATTTTATTAAGGGTCGGCAAAACCAACACAGGACGATAGTTGTTCGGGTCAGAAGAGCATCCCGACTTAAATATTGGTGTCATTTTACTATGTTTCAGAAGGTCAGGAAACACGCCACGATTAATACAATTATTAAATACTATTGCAAGATATGGTGCTATGACATCAATTATTGAACTTATTACTTTAACAGAAATGCCCCATATATCAGCAGTTTTTTTCATGTCTAGAGATTTAAAAGTTTTAATTATTTCTCCAGGGCTAACAAAACTAAAATTGAAACTTTGTTGACTTTGTTCCAGAAGAAGTGACTCAGCAACACTGGTGGAGGAGACAAGAGTGTTTGTGATAGAAACTGGAATCCCAGAAAAAAAATTCTCAAAAGCAGTAGCAACTTCCTGCTGAGATTGAATTATTGTATTGTTTATTGATAGATTATATTCAATGTTGCGGTCTTTCAATCTTCCAGATTCCCAGTTAATAACATTCCAAGTCATCTTTATTTTATTTGGTGCATTTTTAATTATTTGTCTGATATGCATAGACTTTGCAATCGAACAAACACTTTTAAATAATTTAGAGTATTTTTTAACATACTCCAGAAAAGATGTATCATGATTATACAATGATCTCTCACTATACAGTTCATATAGCCTTTGTCTGCTCCTATGAATGCCAGCTGTTGCCCAATCATTAAATGACAGGAAACCACCTGATTTGACTGTCTTAGAAGTAAATATAGAAGCAAACTCTGTTTTAATTATTTTAAATTACATATCATACATTAAATTTGGATTAATATTATATTTGAATAAATCCAAATTTGAGAGTTTAACTAACACATTGCCTCTATATTTCTCCATTCGCCTATTATTCACAGGAACAAACGTAAACTTGTTAATTTTAGTACATTTATTGACCTCAATATTAAAAGAGGCTAACTGACCAAAGTGGTCTGAACTCAGTTTGTTAATTATTGCCTGAGAAATGGGTTTATAATTGGTAAATATGTTATCAATACAGCTTTTGGAGGTGCCAGTTACTCTAGTAGGCTCTAAGAAAATATTGGTTAAATCATACACTTTCAAATAATTCATATACTGCATCTGGGGGTCTGTATATACTAACAACAATGGCGCACTTGAGCTCTGCACAGGCTATTTCAATTGTACGTTCAACAGAGAGGCCCACAACATCTTCTCGTTCTTTGAATTTAAATAATTTACTTACAAGAATAAGAGAGCCGCCACGTGTAGCTTTTTCTCTACTAAACGCACTTGCCACCTGATGACCACTGAAGTTAAATATGAGCTCATATTTTCTGAGCCAGTGCTCTGTTAAACATAAAATATGTATAAATCTTTATGATTTATAAATAACTCCAGTTCAAGTTCTTTACCTAATAATCCTTGCATTTTTTGGTGCATCAGGTTTGCAATTTTACAATTATTACTTATTCTAGTACTTGTTATATTACATTGTGTTTTTACACTGCTAGAGGAGTCCCCTATTGTCTTATTGTTTAATTTTTTGGAAAATATTCCAAATCTTTGCTTAAATTAGTACATAACAGCTGATAACCTGCTCAACCCCAATATATTTGCATACTTATTAGGAAATTGACTTGAGATGGTGCTCTTTCAAATCTAAACAATAATTTTCATATTGTTTAATAAATACCTGTTCTTTATTGTACAATTCTAATGCTTTCATTTGTTAATTTTATATATAATAGCATTAATTTAGATACTTATATTCAAGATCTCATAGAAATGTAAAAAAATAGATTGTCTTTATATGTAAATGCGGTGTATACTTGTAATAGGCAGGCATGCGGCTAGGAGAGTTACTTGCGCCGCTACTTCTCTCTCAGAGCGTCATTTGTTTCCGAAACGGTTGTAGTATCTAGTATATTAGAAATGACATCAAAAAGAATTCTAATGGAATCAATTTTGAGAAAATAATTGCTTTTCATGCCTTTTATTTTTAAGGCCTGAGTTAAAATATTATATTGTCAAAGTTCTGATATGCATTGTTGTAAGTGTACCCAAATAAATATACAATACAACTGTGTTACATATCAAACGAAATCAGTTTAATTAATCAATTAGTCATTATTTATCGACCAGTGGGAGGCTCCTTTGCACAGGAAGCCGGCTAAATTATGGCTACCATAACGGCACCTATTTCTGCCGTGAAGCCGTAGCTAGTGAAATTACTGGGCAAACGAGACTTAACATCTTATGTCTCAAGGTGACGATCGCAATTGTAGTACCACTCAGATGTTTTTCAAGAATCCTGAGCGGCACTGCATTGTAATGGGTAGGGCGTATCAATTACCATCAGCTGAAAGTCCTGCTCGTCTCGTCCCTTTTTTTCATATAGAAAAAAAGTCAATTAATCATCAAGGTAAATATATCACGTACAAGTATCGCGTGTTTCTGAAAAAGGTCCCGTTTTACAACGCTATTTAGTTGCACATGTTATAGTTGGGACGGTGTAACGTGTTACGATGTTGTATTTAAGACATAAAAATTCAAGACGTTGCATTGTCATTCCATCGTAAATTTTAGTTTATTCTATAAGTATTATTTAAACTAAATAATGCTGATAGCTATATTAACAATACTAGGATAATGTTAAATTAAAGCTCTCAGAACGGGGAAGTGTACCAAGAATACTAGCAGCATTTCCACGTTGGGTACCTAGGATGATCTGTTGACCGGAATAGCTGCCAGCGCTTGGGTTTCCTAGTAGCGCTATTGAGGCGCGAAGATAGTATTGAAACAAGAAATTCTTATTCGTACATAAGAACTCAATGTTATGCGGTTGACCGTAAAGATTAAAAATATATATGAACAAAGCAAACAGAATTTTATAACGAGGCGGTACTCGAACGGTTAGCTCAATTGGCTAGAGCACCGGCTCGGAACGCCGGAGGTCGTGGGTTCGAATCCCGCATCGTTCATAAAATTTTGTTTTTCATATTTTATTTGTGTATTAATCCTAGAAGTGAGGGTTATCACTTTAAAAAAAAACATAACATATTGTTTAGATTTGCAAGAGCGACATCTCAAGTCAATTTCCTAATATGCAAATATTGGGGTTGAGCAGGTTATCAACTGTAAAGTATATCCTGTAGATGAAGCCACAACCTGAGAGTTGAACAAAGCAAACAGAATTTTATAACGAGGCGGTACTCGAACGGTTAGCTCAATTGGCTAGAGCACCGGCACGGAACGCCGGAGGTCGTGGCTTCGAATCCCGCATCGTTCATAAAATTTGTTTTTAAAATTTTATTTGTGTATTAAAAATATAATTTAAATAGATTGAACTGACGCAAAGAAGAAGAACGAACAGTCGAATAGAGAGAAGAGAATAGATCATGAAGTGAGATAAGAACAGATGTTTAATAAGAATAAAGTAATATAAGAAAGAATAAATTAATAGAAGAATTATATTGTGTGATTCCGCAACGATCCCACGTGTGAGGGAGGACTCACGCATTACAGTTAATAATTGTTTTAAATATGAAGATTCTATATAAACGACACAAGTTCGTTCCAGATTGTTAATGTGAAGTCGTAAGAACTAAAAGCAATGTTCTTAGGACGGTAGGATGTAACTTTTATTATTCTTATGATACGTAATTGTTCGTTATAATATTATATTAATGATCCAAATTCAAATTTTATGCAATTAATAATATATTTAAATCATGCTCTTATTGGTTTATTTATTATATTAATTTGATTCTTATTATGACATTTCTTAATTTTTTTGTTGATTCCTGCTTAGGCAATTTTTCTACCAATGGTTTTGTCAAAAAATAAACGAAGGTTTTTTTAAATTAGATTCACACCATTCAAAATTATTTTTAACATCTTCTAATTATGTATAGTAAATTTTCTAATTATGAACACTGTCACAGTCGGCAGGTAGGGTGCCCATTAAGCTGGCAGCGTTACCTCTTTGTATGGCCAAACTTATCGTCTGACAGAGGTAAGTACCAGACCTTAGATCATCTGTCAAATTGGCCAGGCTCCTGTATAGCTCTGTTGCCGCACTGCTACTGCCACTTTCACTGCTGTCATCATCATCAGCCGGAAGACGTCATAATATATCTTTGTTACGAGTTTTGGTGGTAAAAGAGTTAGTGGAATTTAAACACTTACCAAGTTTATCTTGCAGCACGGTCTTGGTGTCGCAGTGAACTAGACACAGCAGAAGGAACAGGCCAACTTGCCACGCCATGATGGTCACACCACTCAAGTGTACCACGCCACATGCCTTCGCCACGAACGGCACATGTTCTGGTGTTCCTGTAAAATTAAAATGTATATCAATTATAATATTAACAGTTTGATATTTTAGTGATATTCCACACTTCTGAAATTTTATATACAAATTTAATTTGTAACAAACGTTGGCTCAGTTGGTAAGAGCTTTTGGACGAAACCTGAGAGGCGTGGGTTCGAATCTTGGTACAAATTAAATTTATATTTCAAGTATAATGTTAAAACGAGATCTATTATTGTAAATATTTCATTATTTACGTGTATATTGATCTACACATAAAGCCCTCGTAAATTATCTAAATAAGTACTTTTGGCGATGTAGAATAGTAAAATGATTGTAAATATGCTATCAGTATTGAATACTGTTACAGGATTCATTAATATAAAAATGAAATGCCTAAAATAGAAGACATTATTTATAAAAGTGTATCATTGTAGGAATAATACGGGTAGCAGGGAAAACTAATTCACGATGTACTATTGAAACAAACAATATTACTAGGCGTAATAAAATATTAGATTTAAATTAATAAGCTGAAATTGGAGGTAATATAAAGAAAAAGAGCTGGGAATATTAAGTATAGGAATATAATGTATGTATCAATACGTATGGTTAATCATATTTTATAATATAAAAATTTATAATTGTAAGTTTGTTCGTAGGGTCATAATCATGTTCAATGATAACGTTACATACATATACATTTTAATGTCCTGGTAATCAGTTTTTACCAGTGGGAGGCTCTTTTGCACAGGATGCCGGCTAGATTATGGGTACCACAAAGGCGCCTATTTCTGCCGTGAAGCAGTAATGTGTAAACATTACTGTGTTTCGGTCTGAAGGGAGTCGTAGCTAGTGAAATTACTGGGCAAATGAGACTTAGCATCGTTTTAAGGTGAGAGCGCAATTGTAGTGCCGCTCAGAAATTTTGGGTTTTTCGAGAATCCTGAGCGGCACAGCATTGTTATGTGCAGGGCGTATCAATAACCATCAGCTTAACGTCCTGCTTGTCTCGTCCCTTATTTTGATAAAAAAAACTCCTCACTAAAAATAAAACCTCTGCAAACTTTTAAGTTAATCGGACATCTTTATTTAAGCGAGTCTTACCCACAATTCGAGTACAAAAATTCTTCAAACAAACATAATGAGAAGTAATGTTATAAAGAACCTAATGCACTGCATTGCATTAAGAAACCAACAACATTTCTCTTTATAATCGTACACAAAACAACAGACCAAAAGCATTGCATCTTTCCGGGTATATTTACTACCTTATTTATTACCCTGTACGTTGCCAAGTCGTATCTCGAGCTAAATTTCAAAAAGGAATTAACCTGGTCAGGCAGACTCCCCGGGACTGTCGCGCGACAGATTTTATTACAACCATGAATAAATTTTACCACTGGGACGTCGGATCGCACCTCGTATATTATAACCATGTTTCACGACGATTTACTGTGATGCTTTAACACGTTATGGTTTAAGCGGGTGTAGTGGCTACCCAGCAACGAATGACGAGCAAAATGAAACCACCATATATCGTATCGTTTGAAGCTAACTTGGTACGTAAAAGTTTACAGCGTCCTTTATATTATAAAATTTTGTTATTCCTTATCTTTTAGAACCTTGTTTATGTGAAAGTTACATGTTTATTTCACTGTTTACGAGCGGTCACGCCCTAGTCATGAGCTATTGGGGGATTTCATGGCTGTTGCATATTTTGCATCTTCTACGTCATCAAGGTAATCTGCATTAATGCATCCAAACAGATCTATCTATAGAATAGAGGCTATCTTCGGATATTCTTATGTATGATATTCTAACATTTCGATTCTAAAGGAGACCATTCAAATTTCGTACTAACTTGGGTCCAAAATCAAAAAAGGACCAAAAAATATACACGAACTGATTGGCCACATTTGATAGTACAAATTCCAACTATAGGCGAAATTGTAAATGCTAATATGATGGCAGGATATTTTCACACATTATTCATAAAAAAAAAGGAAATGTTTACACTTGTAAAAATATTTTTGGCAAAATGTAGGAATATATCAAAACTTATAACAGCTGAAGTATCGGTTCAACACTTTTGGTGCCATACTTAGATATGATAAGGACAATATTCTTAAAAGTTTGAAAATGTGAAATACTAGGGAAGTCCCAGGGCCAAGGGTGTCGTAAGAGGCGACTAAGAGCATTTACCAGTGGGAGGCTCCTTTGCACAGGATGTTGGCTAGACTATGGGTAGCACAACGGCGTCTTTTTCTGCTGTGAAGCAGTAATGAGTAAGCATTATTTTGTTTAAGTCTGAAGGGTGCCGTAGCTAGAGAAATTACTGGCCAAATGAGACTTAACATCTCATGTCTCAATGTGACGAGCACAATTGTAGTGCCACTCAGAATTTTTGGGTTTTTCAAGAATCCCGAGCGGCACTGGATTGAAATAGGCAGAGAGTATCAATTACCATCAGTTGAACGTCCTGCGTTATAAAATCACTCATGGTAATCTAATGCAAATTTTACTTCCATCCCATTGATACTAATAATTGTATTACTAGGAGCTAAATGTCTACCCCCTTATTCATAATGGTCCGCTTACTTTAAACAGCCGCTAAGGAGTGTTTTTTCTCATTCTGACTTAGGTCAATAGAAGAAGACAGGGTGAGAATTAGCAATGCTTTAAGTTAGCAGACTATTATGAATAAGGGGGCTAGAGTAGATGATCTGGTAAGGTATCAAACTAATCAACTGTCAAATTGCATAAAACACAAAATTTGCACTCAGAGCACAAGCCATTCTATGCATCGTATGATTTCAGAGAAAAAATATAATGTTTAGTTCTTTCATGCTATTCGGTTTAATCTATGTACTTTGCACCGAAGAAGCCATCAATCTCCTTATTGTCGAATGTTTTATGTAATCGGACGACAGGAAAGTACTTGTAGTCATCTGATGGCAAATTATTGGCGCTGCCATGGCTCCCTTGCTATATAAGAAATTTAAAAAAATTTTGACCTTTAATGCTTACGAATTTTTGGCTATTGTTGCGAAATTTCATCACGAAGGTCACATTGAATTTTAGCGAGAGTTTAAATTTCGATAGATACCAGCGTAACGGATTCTCGACCTTACGTCTCAAACTTTAAAGTCGAGTATCATATCCGTAACTGTTTCGTAAGCAACCTGTTTACATGTTTATTCTCTCGTCTTTGTTGTTTATTATTTAGTCTTACGAGTAGTTGGTACTCAGTAAGATGCTATTTACTGTGAGCTGGAACGAGTAATAAATTATTTGCTGAACTTTAATGGTCTACTGACTATAAATAAGACTGTCAAGTAACAATAGTTTTCAAAGTAAATCTAATCTATAAACAGATTTCTAAATTCAGGAGTAATTACTATTCACATCATATAAAAGGCATAAAGGCATGAATTTTCTCAAAATTTCCTTAGAATTCTTTTTGATGTCATTTCTAAAATAGTAGATACTACTACCGCTTCGCAAACAAATGGCGCACTGAGAGAGAAGAAGCGGCACAAGAAACTCTGCCAGAATTCTATTTTTGTGCACTTTTTAATAAAATGTACAATATTGTACTGTCTCGAACTCTGTAATCATAATTCTCTTTATAAATCGGTATTATTAATTTAGAAACTGTTAATTCCAATATTTATGAATTTGTTAATTATAATTAAAGTATAAACAAAGTCTACCATCTCATCGACATCTGTTAAAAACTTTTCGCCAATGGAGTTGATCCTCTTCCTACCAATTACGTGTATGTAAACGCGGCATTGATAGAATTTGTGTGATCATTTTAATCAAAGTTTTCAACCCAATAGAATATATTTCATTATATTCAAATCTTTTTGCTTTTTGTTACAGTATTCAAATTCAAGCCATACAAATACAATGCTTATAAATATGAGCGTGAAATATTAATTTTTTAGAGCACCTCTGTTTCATATGTATTTCAATGACATATGCGTATTGATAAAATAATTCTCCCTCATAAATAACGTATAAATATTCTAGCTTAGATCATTTATACGTCTGTATAGACTATGACAGCTGTAAAAACATCGAAAAATATAGAGTTTAGAACTAACCTCTATTTTGAGCAATTCACGCACACTAACACAAAGTGTCATACAAATCGCGAGTGTAAGACGTAGCTTGTCACGCACACTAACGGCCGTTTTCATATACATTGCTCTCACAGTTTAATTACAAGATCTTATCTATCCATAGTTATGTCTAATATAGTTACAGTCCAATGCTTTATGTCAAGATTTGTCTACCTCTAGTAAGTTAAAGTAAGGATAGATAGGTTAAGTTAGGTTATGAATTAAAAAAAAACATAAAATGACATTTCCAGTAGCAATGGCGCGTGGCAATTCTTTGTAGTGTCTGAAGGTCGAAATTTTGTACTTATATAGTTCTATCTGAATATCTTAATATTCAATTTATTTATTGTGCTCAATATATTTTTCTACAGTGGCATTATAATAGTTATTGTGGTATATCGTAAGTTATACTGCCATTTCAGGGGCGTGCAATGGTTTTCTAGCAGGGAAGGCACTGTAGATCTAACTAGTCGACAGTACAAGTTGTATGACTGCCTGCTTTAGGTAGTAAATTACCTTTAACACTAGTGCTATACTCGTGTTCATTTAGGTTGATAACGAGGCAGGCAAACGCCTAATTGTCTGTATGATATACACGCCCCTGTGACATTGTAGACTCTGTAGAACACAGCAAAATTTTATGATTTAATATGTTTTAAGTATTACAAAAAAATAAAAGATAATTTTTAGGAAACAGTGGTCCCTTAACCAATCTTATGAATGCGAATATGAACGGCTATTCCACTTAAGTTTCATGAGTATGGCTTAAATTATTTTGTAGTTCGTTTTTTGTATATTTTGAACAAAAAATAAAAAATAAACTTAGCGTTGCGTAGAGACGTCGCTCCTTGTCATCTACCGCATTTAAAATATGGAGTCTTCCGAAGAACTGCTTGACCTGAGTCCTGATATGGCACAAATTAGGATATCATACCCACCACCAGTGGGAGGCTCCTTTGCACAGGCTAGGTTGTGGGTACCACAACGGCGCCTTTTTCTGCCATGAAGCAGTAATGTGTATGCATTATTATGTATCGGTCTGATGTAAATTAACTGGGCAAATGAGACTTAACATCTTATGTCTCAGGTGACGAGCTAAATTGTAGTAGAGCGGCACTGCATTGTAATGGGCAGGGAGTATCAATTTACCATCAGCTGAATGTCCTGCTCGTCTCGTCCCTTTTTGTCATAAATAAAACTCATCTGGATGCCTGGCGTTCCACTTTAGTTTCAGGTTTTCAAGGAACTTTCTAAGCGCGTACACCTTTGTTTAACGCTACTGTGATACCTGTGGCAGTTTATCCTGCTCTTCCATAAAAACCACAATATATTTGTAACAAACTGTATAAGGGACAAAGGATCAATAACTATTATTTTCTGTCCGGAAGTCACTTAAAACTCGATACAAGATAGTATGTGGAAAATTCAGCAGAATTATTTATTCATAATGCAGTGAATAGTTTAAGTTATATTATAAATTTAAGCAGAATGGTTGAGCGACTACAATTACTAAATTTCGATACAGCGATACAGTTATTTAACAAAGTTAAATTAAGCTACGGTTAAGCTAAACTGGAGTAACAACGTCCGGGCTCGGCCACCGACTTAGGGTGGATATACATGGAACTCCAAATTAATTTATTACGCTAAAAGGTTTTAGAAGCAAACGTTTAAAATGAGCTGAATACCAGGCAAGTGGTTTTATTGTTGATTTGGTTCAAAATAACTTTTATTGGATTGAAATTTTGTGTATATTGTACAGAATATATCGATTTATACATTAACCTATTTGCAGATTATAAGGACGAGAATATAATAGTATTTTTTGTGACAATAAAGGACGAGATGAGCAGGAAGCTGATGGTAATTGATACGCCGTGCCCATAACAATGCAGTGCCGCTCAGGATTGTTGAAAAACCCAAAAATTCTTAGCGGAACTACAACTGCGCTCGACGCCTTGGGACATAAGGCGTTAAGTCCCATGTGACCAGTAATTGCACTAGCTACGGCGCCCTTCGGACCGCAATATAGTAATGTTTCCACATTACTACTTCACGGCAGAAATAGGAGCCGTTGTGATACCCATAATCTAGCCGGCATCCTGTATAAAAGAGCCTCCCACTGGTTGATAAGTTTTTGAGTTATGTTTAAGTTGTCATGATATGAATGGCACGAATATAGTGATAAGATATGAACGAGTAAATGTCTACTAATTGAAACTGCAATCGGGTTCCTTGACTGAAATGGCATTGCTTGCGGGGGCGCCGAGTGCCGGGTCCTACCTTTTGACCAGTTATAGTTAACGAAATGTTTGTAGTCGTTGGATGCGATTAATAATTACTCACAGTAATCACGACCATCATGTTCACGAAGCATCCTTACACAAACAATGAATTTAAGCTCTAAAGGCTGATGCATCCAATATTGGATAATTTGTAAGTTAATTATTTATGATGTTTTAAGAAATAGGTGAACAAAACAATAACCATAAAAAAAACAGAAAAGTTAAGTTAAGTTTCAGAACGGTTTCACGGTCCATCTATTCCGTCTCTTTCTCACACCTAGTTATTTATGTAAGAATAGTTATCACTCTTACACAGGGTTCGTCTATTACGCTAGTATTCTGAGTGTAAGCCGCAGATCTACTTCCATTTCCATGTTTCATATTTTTCCACATATTACATAAATATTAAATTTACTTAGTAATATCTTTTTGTTATGTGAAATTGAATGCTGTTAACTAAATGCACACATTATTTTTTAAAGTGATGACCCTCACTTCTGGCTTAAATTACACAAAATAAATTTATGAACGATGCGGAACTCGAACCCGTAACCCTGAACCTGAGAGTTCAACAAGATATACAAGATTTATCATGGATACGTCACTCAAACGGTTGTCTTAGTGGAAGAGCACTCGCACGAAACGCGAGAGGTTGCGGATTCGAGTCCCACACCTTTCATTAATTTTATTTTCAAATTTAATTTGTGTAAATGCACATTAAAAATATTTACAAACTAACAGATTAACAACATTTGGTGGGAACACTAAAAGTCAACTGTAACTATTCTAAACATGAAACTGGGTCTAAAACTTTACCAAAAATCGTATATATGTGGGCCATCAAGGCTTTTGAGCTGAATTAACTAGCATGCAATGTCCATTCGGCCACCGAACGTTACCCTACAGTAGTTTACAAAACAAATGACGTGGAACGGATGCGTTTAGCTCGCGTTCTATCAGTCCTTTTCTCACGAAGAATTTTTCGTATCAAATTCAAAACGAGTTTAAAATCAAAACGAGTTTTGAAATTACGTAGTAGTCCAGTCAATTTAGACATTCGAAGTTACATAAAGTACCAACAATCTGAAAATCAGTGAAATTGTTCAAAACATAATTATAAACAATGTTCAAAAGTTCCCCATAATTCCCGTGTATGGATTTTTTTTTATTCAAGGTCAAAGTTCAAAAAAATGAATTTTTCGCGTTTTTCAGCAAAACGGTAAGTTTTATCATAAAAGTACCTATGACAAAAATTGTAGATCATAAAATTATCTATAAAAAATGTATAGATACTTTTTTTCTTAGGAGCCACCGTTTCTGAGATATAACGATTTAATAAGCTATAAAAGTTGTTATCGTCATAATATGCACACGTTTCCACGCGACCAGGTAGTGTACTTAGCGCGTTTTTTTATAACTTTTTGAATCGTTATATCTCAGAAACGGTGGCTCGTAAGAAAAAAAGTATTGATACATTTTTATAGAAAATTTTATGATCTACAATTTTTGTACGAGGTACTTTTATGATAAAACTTACCGTTTTGCTGAAAATCGCGAAAAACTATTTTTTTTACCTTTGACCTAGAATAAAAAATTTTCCATACACGGGAATGATGGGGAACTTTTAAACATTGTTTATAATTATGTTTTGAACAATTTCACTGATTTTCAGCTTGTTGGGACTTTATGTAACTTCACTCTCATTTTTTGGTCTAAATTGACCGGACTATAGTTCACAGTTCTTATAATTAAGAAATAATTAAGACGACCCATATGAATGTTTAGTGACCCTGACGACTAAGCTAGGGGTCCCGGGTTTGAATCCTGGTAGGTGCAATCATTTAAATGATCAATATGGATGTTTGTTTACGAGCCATGGATGTTAATTTGTATTTATGTATGTTTAAGTAAGTATTTTGTATTAAATATATCGTTGTCTTGTATTCATAGTACAGGCTTTGCCTAGTTTGTAGGTAAGATTATTTGTGTAAAAAATATGTCAATATTATTATTATTATTATATCAATACTAGCTGAACCGGCAAACATTGTATTGCCATATAAATTAATTTTCTTAAACAAACGTAGCCTAAGTTACACTTTATTACATCAGCTACCTGATAATAAAAGTCCCGTCAAAATCAGTCCAGACATTTCAGAGATTAGCCGGAACAAACAGACCGGCAGACAGAAAAAAATGTAAATAATGTTATTTTGGTATACCGTATATATATTCACATACATCTAGTAAAAAACTGTTATTTCAATATTACAAACAGACACTCCAATTTTATTTATATGTATACATAATAATTAGATGTTGAAATGAGATTATTAGATGTAAAATGGTAGAACAATTAAACACGTTCACTACTTGTTTGAGTAAGTTAAATGCACAATACTGCTAACCTAGCTTAAAACTGATAGTATACTAGTACACTTCTATCTTCTCCTCCTCCTCGCGTCGTGTTCCTCATTGCTGAGGATCGTTATTTATATCACGACTAGATGCTATATAGTCGTGATAGGCAATGATTGCAGCTTCTTTAGATATAGTATTTCTGGTTCGCCTAAGAGCAAAGACAAATTTATTTGTCCTTTTAACTAGTGATTCTATATGAGCCTTCCAATCTAAATTTTTATCTGATACCAAGGAATTTTATAGCAGGGACTTCTTCAATTGATTTACCTTGAAAACTTAAACTCTTAAACATATTCCTACTTCCTCATTGCTGAGGGTCGTGATTTCTCTGAGGATTCAACTTTTTGACAAAAGTTCCCCATCTGTGCCTGTCTTTGGCTACGTGCAGTTCGTCATGAAGTCCGGTATCCAGAGATGTACAGATTTGGTCAGACCGTCTTAAAGGGCTGCGACTTCTGGGGCGTCGTCCGTCTACCTTCCCAGTAACCATGAGTTGTTCGAGGTTGTGGCCATCTTTTCTGGCGATATGTACAAAGAACTGTAAGATTCTACGGAGGCAGATTGATGAAAGTCTGGTTTTTACACCCAGAGTGTTAAGGATGGATTGGTTGGTGCGGAATGCTGTGCAATTTTTTTTTTTGGAATAGGAGGACATACGAGCGTACGGGTCACCTGGTGTTAATTAATCATAGCCGCCAAAAATCTCTTGCAACACCAAAGGAATCACAGGAGCGTTGCCGGCCTTTGAGGAAGGAGTATGCGCTTTTTTTGAAGGTACCCATGTTGTATCGTCCCGGAAACACCGCACAAGGAAGCTCATTCTACAGCTTTGTAGTACGTGGAAGAAAGCTCCTTGAAAACCGCACTGTGGAAGACCCCCACACATCCAGATGGTGGGGATGATATCCTAACTTGTGGCGTGTCGTGCGGAGGTGGAATTCGGCGGCAGGAATCAGGTTAAACAGCTCTTCGGAACATTCTCCGTGATAACACAACGCGGTAGAAGACACACAATAAAGCGATGTCTCTACGCAACACCAAGTGATCCAGCCGTTCACATAGCACTGGGTCCCCGACAATTCGAGCTGCTCTACGTTGCACGCGGTCAAATGAGTCAAGCTAATACTAGGGTGCGCCAGACCAGAGATGATAGCAATACTGCATGTGTGGCTGGACCTACGCTTTTTAGAGCGCTAGAGGGATTTGAAGCATTTTCCTCCAGCACCACATCGCAAAGGCATCAATCCGATCTCTGTCGGTCTGTCTATCTTCTATTTAGATTGCAATTAAGCGATAATCAATCAGGACTGATCAGTACCAAATGTCCCGTGGGTTTGTCATTTCTCCCTTTTATATTAATTTTGTGACGGAAAACGTCAAACGTCAACCTCTCTTAAAACATTAAACAAATACGAATCCCTACTTCTATCAAAAACCCTCCTGAATTCTGTTGATCTCATATTATAGTATACTTTCTAAATGTATTTATAGCAATAATATAATAAATAGTGTACCATATGTATTTTATCTGAAAATTATGATTTGTACTGGATACCTTTACCTAACGTAAATGACATTAATGATATCAGAGATTAGGAATGGAGCGATCGCCCTCAAGATATTATATTATAAATTTTATTCTACGATACTACATTTTTATTCATCTATTTGATGTCGCTTTTTAACTTGGGGGTTCATTATTGACCACACTGTTTTACAAATGTTTATATCATAGATCTATAATTTGGAAAAATTCAAGTGTTCAAATTCATCTATACTTGAGCGATCTTTTATATTATGTATTTCAATTACTTTTAACATTAGAATAAGAATTACACTCAACTAACAAGCAATTTATTATATTTGTTTCTTTCAGATTTCGTATGTAATTTAATGTAACTTAACTCCCCTCAACACATGTGCCAGAGAAGCAACAGCCAGGGATAACTGGCGTAGAATGTTTCGTCATTCGACGAAGAAGAAGAACTTTAATTTGTATGTCCAATACGGAGTCTAGT
Organism: Leptidea sinapis; assembly: GCF_905404315.1. NCBI lineage: Eukaryota > Metazoa > Arthropoda > Insecta > Lepidoptera > Pieridae > Leptidea > Leptidea sinapis. The sequence goes on along the minus strand of NC_066281.1, from coordinate 2,932,004 downwards.
AGTGGCTTCTTGGTCATAACATGGAAGGAAGTGAACACACAGCTCGATTCAAGGATAGCGAACGATTGTTAATTTAAGTCAAACCAACCTACATTTCATCTATGTTCTTTTACTTTTCTGTAATTTTTTTTTTGACTGTAAGGTAGGTAGTACGAGAAGAGCCGGACGTTCAGCTGATTGAAATTGATTGAAAGTGCGGCTCAGGATTCTTGAAAAACCAAAAAATTCTGAGCGGCACTACACTTGCGCTGTCAGCTTGAAACATAAGATGTTAAGTCTCATTTGCCCAGTAATTTCACTAGCTACGGCGCGGCTTAGACAGGAACACAATAATGATTACACATTACTGCTTCACGGCAGAAATAGGCGCCGTTGTGGCACCCATAATCTAGCCGGCATGCCTTACAAAGGAGCCAAAGGAGCCCACTGGTAAACTGGTACATTTGTTAAAAAGTCCTCAAAAGGAATGTATGAAAGGAGCAATTAACAAAAACTATAAAATCAAATTCATACTTCAGGGCTAAATTAAAACTTTCTAATTTACCCCAAACAAAACAGAATGTTTCAGCTCTTTCGAGCAAAGCGTTTGTCGAAATTGATAAACGAAAATGCATCAATACGTACACTAAATTACCCGGAAGTCATTTAAAAACCCATCACAATGGATACGGTATCAAATCGACGCGCTTGATGCCCGTGAATAGACATATTGGCAGGAAATTCATCAAACTACTCCGTGACGTCAATAAATCATCTTTTCAAAATATTCTTTGAACCCTCGCTACGATAATCTAATAGAGTACAGCCAGTACACTCGCTAACTCAGTTTATTACGCTTGTAAGTTCATGCTAAGTTAACACCACTTATATCTGACTAAAATAAGTAGTTAGTCGAGAATATAATATGACTATAATTATTTTATTTACTTTGAAAAATATACATCTTTTAACGCATTAATTTTAAAGCAATTTTTTATGGCAATAATGGACGAGATGAGCAGGACGTTCAGCTGATGGAATAGATACGCCCTGGCTGTTACAATGCAGTGCCTCTCAGGATTCTTGAAAAACCTAAAATTTCAGAGCGGCGCTACTATTTCACTCGTCAATTTGAGACATAAGATGTTAAGTCTCATTTACCCAGTTATTTCACTAGCTACGGCGCCCTTCAGACCGAAACGCAATAATGCTTACTGATTACTGCCCCACGGCAGAAAAAAAAACATTTGTGGTACTAATAATCTAACCGGCATCCTGTACAAAGATGTCTGATAAATGCCCTAAGTCACCCCTATGTATCTTATTATGTCCATATTGTGGTATCTTTACCGATATTTTTGGAAGCCGTTAAGCTGACTTTTTTAAGAGAAAACACGATAATATGGCTATATATTCGTTTCATCATACATAATTACTGTTGACTTTTCCTGAGCAATCCGCAACAATACGACCTGAATCTTATATTACTTTTCATCTCTGTTTTATCGTTAAGCAAATACGTTTTATTTAAGTGTCTCTGGCTGAATTTGATATAAAAATAAAGGCTTCACTATTTGTTATAGAAAACTGCTATAAACCAACATGTTATACATATTATATCATATTCTATTCGTTAAATAGAAAAAGAAGTACATTCATATTGTAAATATTTTTTTTAAAGTGAAAATTCTTTAGAATCGTTGTGATTTGAAACTCGATGAAACGAAAAAGTGAGACGATAGAGACATAAACAGGTAAATGTATAGTATTCAGCCGGCGAGAGAATGGGACAGACACATAAATTCATCAGATTTAACGTGGGAGAAAATGAGATAGAAAGCTAAGTGTTTTGATACCAAGCGATCATAATTTAAAAAGAGATTGTCTTATGTATGACGCGAGTATACCTTAATATTGTGACTTCATGCGCACGACTTATCACTACATAGACACGAGAACACCAATACGGTAGCGGTGATAGTAATGAAATCATGTGTCATCCTAGCAACATGTACCAGGACCTTATATGCAGCTTAGAGGTTCATGCACAATGCACATCTTAAAATTATTACACTGGTGTAAACACGGTTCTCGTTGTTCCTTGGTCCCCCTCCACTCGTGTTTATCGAGGCAAACTCCCACAGTTTGCTTGGGCCTCAGCGTTTTACGTGTGTTAATACGTGTTTGTGCGCGCATGCGTAGTACAAATCTTGAGAAAAGGCATCTCAAAAACCGTGAGGTTTTGTATACGTGTAAATGTGTTTGTAGAAATTTTTCATCATTTTTAAAGTAAATTTGTGTAAAAGATGAAATAAAGTGTTAACCTTGGCATTAGCATTCAACACGCATCTATGTTATTGGGGCTTTCCTCACTCGAGTAGAGTTTGTGAGGGACAACGATATTACGAAAAGACTAGGCCCTAAAACTATATTTACATACTTATCTGTATATAATCCCTACTAATATTATATATGCAAATGAAGGTTCGTTTATTACGCTTGTACGCTGGAGCTACTGAACTGATTTTGATGAAATTTGATGGTTCGTCAATCGTTCTTCATTCATTCTCTCGACATGTCGAAACCATCTCAGCATACCTTTCTCAATTTTTGTCACAACATCTTCTTTCAGACTACAACGTTTCCTTATCTCACTATTTCTTATTCTGTCACTCAGTTTAATTAAATTATCATACTTCTTAACGCTCTATTCTCAACTGCATTTATTCTGCTTTCATGTTTCTTCTGCCATACCCAACTTTCACTTCCGTACATGATTGTTGGAACCAACACCCCCTCATGCACAGCCAAGGGAGCCTTATTAGACACCTTCTGCCTGCTCATAAAGGAGTGCAAAGCTCCATTCACCATTTATCCTGCATTCACTCTTCTTTCAATATCACTCTTCTATCTCTTGTAAATTTAGAACCCAGATACACAAACCCATTCACCTGTTCAATTTTTTCATCTCCAATTACGATATTGCAGTCTGTCACTACCTCATCTCTTTCAAGCACCATCACTTTTGTCTTCTTAACATTCATCTTCATTCCCTTTCTACCAAAAGCTCCATTCATAGCAGTTACCATCTCCTGCAACTCCTCGACAAAAATAATAAGTTATGTATTTCAGCGTTTTCCCAAATTCAACCCCTCAGGGGGTAAAATAGGAGGTAGTTCTTAATAAACACACAGGTCAAACAGGAATTTTAAATTTCTAGCTCTAAGGGCTATAAATTTAAAATTTCGCACACGCGTATTCTACTTATGACGTAGGTGTCTTTTTGAAGTTCTTAAAAAATAAACGTGCGTGAGTGAAGCCACAGGAACGAGTTAGTTGTATCATAAAAATATTACAATAAAAAAGTACAGTTTTATCTACAATCTGTGAGTCTGTTTGTATATGGCAAAAAAAAATCGATCGACATGAGTGAGTGAGTACCTTTCAATTTGCGAGTTAAGTAATGGATATCCGCAATGTGTGTGGGTCTAATACAGATATTTATATATATTTTATATTGATATATATTTCCACTCATATTCAGTTTGTTTTTTAACCGACTTCAAAAAAGGACGAGGTTATCAATTCGGCGGTATGTTTTATATTTTTTTTTGTTTGTTATCTCAGAACTTTTGACTAGATGAACCTACTCAATCTCAACTATTGTTAGCCACAGTCCCCCTAAAACGTGCTCTGAACAGGTAATCTATAAAGTGTCATATTAGAAAAAAATCTAGCTTTTAATGGGAAATGGATGACCAGCATTACATTGAGTATCTTTTCTTTCTTTTATTACAATTATCGCTAGCTAAAAGTAAGCACTGAACGCGTAACTTAACAAATTGCTGTAAGTCTCTGAAGTTATTTTATTGCCAAAAATCTTAATCAAATATTAGACGATACAAACTTCTTAAAAGTTATTATATTGAAGGGCGCGTTCTATCCATCCAGCGATCATTAACGTCAATCGAATTTAATTGATCAAACCATCCAACTCATAATTTGTTAAGATTTTAACGGGTTTTGAGTTTACGTGAATTGCCGAAACTTTCATTCTCAACTTTGCTAACTCTTAATTGTTTCTCTTCATCTCCGGTTTCATTTAGTTGCGTTCCGAGTGATTTCTTTTGTTAGCTATTGTCTTGTTGGCTTTTGTTTTGTAATTCGAAGGGAATGTTTGAATTAAACGTAGGCTCTGTTTATATTTTTATGTAAGAAAATTATTTCTTCATTCTTTTTTTTTTTGTCATTGCTGTAATATCTTCTAGTAGAATATCTCATTTCAAGCACTAGTTTAAATATTATAGAAACACGGAACGCGAGAGGACGCGGGTTCGAGTCCCGCATCGTTCATAAATTTCATTTAGGTATAGTCTATTTTAATTCAGTACCATCAGGTAACCTGTACGCTCGTTTGTCCTCCCTTCCATAAAAAATAGATATAAAATAAAACAGCATAACTTAATAACTTTCTATATAATTTCTGTACCTAATTCCACCTTCGACACGCCACAAGTTAGGATATCACCTGCACCATCTGGATGTGTGGCGGTCCTCCACAGTGCGGTTTCTAAGGAGCTTTCTTCCACGTACTACCAAGGTTGAGCTTCCTTTTAAGGTACTTTTTAGGGTACCCATGTCCTTTAAGAAATGACATGGGTACCTTCAAAAACAGCATGTGCACCTTTCTAAAACCGGCAAAGGTCCAGTAATTTCTTTGATGTTGTAAGAGATGGGCGGCGGTGATCACTTAACACCAGATCACTCGAACACTAGTTTGTCGTCTTTTTCGATAAAAAAAAGCTGGTGGAGCAGCCCTGTTTAATTTGTATTCATTCGTTTTCGTTTCAATTCGCAACATAATTATTGGTACCTGCACGACCGAGCCTTGCTCGGATTTTTAAGAAGGTACAAAACTTGAACAAAAAAACTAATAGGACACGGATAAAATTACATTTTTTTAAATTGAAATCTAGCTAGATCGATTTCTCGCCCCCAAAACCACCTGTATACCAAATTTCATCATTTCTGAAGAGCTGTTTCACCTGATTCCTGCCACCGAATTCCACCTTCGCGCGACACGCCACAAGTTAGGATATCATCGCCACCATCTGGATATGTGGCGATCCTCCACACTGCGGTTTTCAAGGAGCTTTCTTCCACGTTCTACAAAGATGTGGAAGGCCGGCAACGCTCCTCTGATTTCTCTGGTGTTGCAAGAGAATGTGGGCGGTGGTGATCACTTAACACCAGGTGACCAGTACGCTCGTTTGTCCACCTTCTCCAGAAAAAAAAATCGTTGGAGCCGTTTCCAGGATTCAGATTATATATTTATATACAAGAATTGCTCGTTTAAAGTTATAAGATTGTCAAAAACAAATAAAAAAATTACTCGAGGCATTTATGACAACTGCTGAAATGTATTTACAATTTCACAACTGACAGGCGCACATAAAACACCTAAAACTAGCATGTACCTCATAAAATGTACAGTGCAGTTTGATTGCTTTGGTGCAAAGTGCAGCTAATGGCATCATATACTGAAGCAGCACGGTATCGTGAAGTTTAAGTGCTCCCTTATGATAATTTGTTGAGAAGTGGCAGAACTAACACACATGATGTTCAACGATAGAGTTTAGTTATAGAATTACACGATACAATATGTCTATCTTTATCTACACCCATGCTTTAAGTGCTCTATTAAAGATTATTATTAGTAAAACACCCAATGTTTTTTATGAAGATAAGGGACGAGACGAGCAGGACGTTACGCCCATGCCACGCCCTGCCCATTACAATGCAATGCCGCTCAGGATTCTTGAAAAACCCCAAAAATTCTGAGCGGCACTACAATTGTGCTCGTCACCTAGAGACATAAGGTGTTAAGTCTCATTTGCCTAGAAATTTGATTAGCTGCGGCGTCCGTCAGACTGAAACTCAATAGTGTTTACACATTACTGCTTCACGGCAGAAATAGACACCGTTGTGGTACCCATAATCGCCATAATGTAAAGCCGGCATCCTGTGTAAAGGAGCCTCCCACAGGTGAAAATTTCCAATGTCCTAATAACCATTACATCATCCATTGTAATGAAATTCAGTACACCATAATAACATCCGTTTTCATAATAACACTCCTTTGAATGATATTATGGTTACTAGGATTGGCTTTTTTAATGTTAGCAGTAAGCTAACTGTTTCAGAATCTTATAAAGAGGATTCATATTATGGGAGTAGATAAAGTCTTGTATCCAACTGTTGATAATTAGATATTAAAACACTCAAGTGATACTATCATCAAAACAAAACCCACATTCATCTTTTAATACCCCTTATTACACAACTTTTGCATAAATAACTATAATATTTTGAATGTATCTTCTATTTTTAATTTATGTAGCATATATATAGCTCAGTAAGTGAATTTTGTAATTATTCTTTTTGAGATAAATAAAGTTTCTGAAACCTGAATTAATTAAATAATTAAATCTTTCGTGAGTCATTATTAAATTATCTATAAATACGGCTTTACTCACGTTTTTGTCGGTGTCAGTAGGAGGTGGGACGTTATCGCGAACCCACCACACTCACCCTGATGAAAGACCTCCGAATGGTCCGAAACTAGTCGGTATCGACACCGACAAAAACGTGAGTAAAGCTGTATTAATAGTTAACTGAATTAATATCTCAAATACCACAAAAACTATCTTGTCTAAATCAAGTGATTAGTATTGATGACAAAATTATAGAACAATTTAAAAACTGCAAAGTTTCTGCCAACAACGGCTCACGTCCCGGAACTCCGGAACTTTGATGGTCCGATCGAGATTTTTCATCTTTGCAATTTGAAATTATAATTCCTCGCGAAGAAATCAAATCAAAATTCCATTTAAAGTTTTCCTTTCAGTATTTGTTTTGTTACAGCTGTCGGCTATGGAAATCTGATCAATGTTATATATTATCAAAATTTTACACTTTTACTAGGTTGTAGGTGTTGTTGCTTACTTTTTTTAAATAATTAATTTAAAATACAACAACAATAATATACGTAAACCTTTAAGAAGCTTTTTTATATACAAAAAAGCTTCTTAAAGTAGCCGCTATAATTAAATGACATAAATACGAGTATTTCAAAAGTAAAAAATAAATTTCAATTTTATTATATAGTTACTAAAATACAGATCAAATCCACCTTCGCGCAATTATCGACTAAACTATTTAAAAATTATATTAAATATATGGTTTACTCCTGGGTATCTCAGAAAAGAGTTATCCAGGCGTCTAAACGATTTAACAGGTGACCCCAGATCTGGTACGTACCTCTGTCAAAGGATAAGTTTGGCCACACAAAGAGTTAAAGTTGCCAGCTTCATGGGCACCTTACCTGCCGACAGCGTTCTTAATGATATTTACTATTTGTAATTAATTAATTTTATAAGATTATTTAATTTAATTTTTTTTATATATAAATAGTGTTATTAATTATTAAGTCATATGTAAATCATTTGTAATAAATTATATTAATGTAGGATTTGTAAAAAATATTTTTTAACAATTACTTATATTTATTTTTATTTAACTGACCGTTGTATAATGCTAATATAGGTATTTATATTATTATTCTGGTGCCTTCGCCTCCTCATGACTCAAGCTAATCTCACCTACAACTATGTATGTAATTACAAACGTATCTTAGATGACACCGACTTTAAGAATTTCGAATGAATGAATGAATGAATGAAAACTTTATTAAAAGCAAACACAAACCACACAGAATATTAAAAGTAAAAAAGAACTTACAGAGGTAAAAAAAATTAAGAACTAATAACATAAAAATAATACAAATGACAAAAAAAAACAAGTATTATGTATAATATTATAGGAATTATCTTAATTTAAAAGTATTGTGTAGCAGTTATTGTTATTAAAAGGAGCTGACTCGGCGTCATGCTACGTTGGTATAATACCAACACAGCGCTGATTTTAAGACTTTTATTAATTTTCTCATGGATGCCATTGTTATATTTGGATCAAATTACAATGGGACCACACGAGAAGTACCAGCTTTCAAATAAAAAAAGAATTATCAAAATCGGTTCACCCAGTCTAAAAGTCTCCCAAAGTTTTGAGGTAATAAACATAAAAAAAACATACCGACGAATCGAGAACCTCCTCATTTTTGAACTCGGTTAAAAATATAAGCAAAACTATTCAAAATCTGGGCTCCAAATACGAAGATATTTCTTTATCCAATCTTACTATGTAAACGATACGTTGTTTGCACTTGAACTATTTTTTGCCTAAGCTCTTAGCTGAAAGCTGAAACTTGTTCAGTTGACATATCAGTAAGTAAAGCGGGCTCAGACGGATTTTCTCGTATTTCCCTTGGTACATTCCACGTGGAAGAGGCAAAAGCTCAAACTCGTGCAACCTTTTAAGTTTCATACTTCACTGCTTTTTGTTTTTTTTAAACTAAGGATTCTGGTTTGAATATCGTATGTTTATAGAATAATCTATGTATATCCAAAAATGAATTGCTGTTCGTTAGACTTTCTAAAACTCGAGAACGGCTGGACCGATTTGGAAAATTTAGGTCTTCAATTATTTGTGGAAGTCAAGAGAAGGTTTAAAAGGTGAATAAATAGGAAAATGATCGGAATTAAATAAAAAAAAATGTTTTTCCTTTGATGTGTGTGTTCCATACATAATTTCTATGAGATAATTTATTGACGCACGGTTTGACAGTTCTGCTGTGAAACAATTTCATTACGACAGCAGGATGCATATTTTACGAAGTAATTCTTGATGTTGTCACATATTATTTACAAATTCATAAAAAACATTATATTATTTATTATATACAGAACAACGTCTGTCGGGTCAGCTAGTATTAAAATAAAAATAGTAATTAAACAGTAAAATGTCAGGTTTGCTATAATAAAGAGGCTGCTTAGGTAATTTTTACGTCTAGATATAGCCTCTTACTGCTAGACAACCGATGTAAACAGGCCAGGTTTATAACTTTAGTGAGCGTGACAAGCTACGTCCTTCGTCCTATATCCCTCTTCTTCTTCTTCTTTTTCTTTATCCCATTTTAGTTGAGGTCGGCTCTCCTAATCAGCCTTCGCCTGGACGTTCTATCCTGGGTGGTCTCCGGATCTATTTGGGCTCTTTGTAGATCTTTGTCTATAACTGATTTCTATGTTAATCGGGGTCTTCCGCGTCCTCTTGAGCCGGTGTTAATATCAACTCTTTTGGTCATATGATCATTTGGACGCCTCGTGACATGCCCATACCACCACAATCTAGTCTCCAACAGCTTTTCTGGGATTGGCCTGACTCTAAAAGTGCCGCGGATGTGCTCATTCCTCACTTTGTCCAAGCACGTGACGCCACCAGACTGAGCCACATCTGAGCATTTTCATCTCGGCGACATGCATCTTGTGTTGCTGCGTCCTATATCCCTCGATTCCGGGACTTATTAAATTAAATTCACTCGAAATTCAGTCACTCGAATGGTTAGCTCAATGCAAGAGTGCTCGGACGAAATCCAAGAGGTCGCGGGTTCGAGTACCGCATCGTTACATACATTTTGGTTACAAATTTAATTTGATACTGAATATGTATCTAGATAACATACACAAAAAAATATTTTTTTTTGTTATAGCTGAATGTAAATAAACTGACAAACACTTTTTGGTATTGCAACCCTGTATATCATGTGGGTCGTTTTTTTTTCTTTTTTTTTTTATGGAATAGCAGGACAAGGTCGTTACTATTTTCCTATTTTCTGTCAAAGGATAAGTTTCGCCACACAAAGAGTTAAAGTTGCTTCATTAGTTCAAATAAGGTTTATATTAGTACCCTCCTCTGGTTTGGAGGTAAAATTACATCATTTTCTAGCAATAGAAACTTGAAGTGTGGTTTTCCTTTGCTTAAATCTTATGCAATGTGGATAAAAATATCCGGCAATGATACCTATGTACTTAATAAGTTAATGTTAACTTAAATTAAGGATTGGTCTCCGCTGCGCTCCAACTAGATACCGCAGACGTAGTCACAAAGTGCGGCAACTAATACTACGCCCAAGTGGGCGTACTCAAGTCAGTCTAAAACAATGTGACGTTGACGTGCCACATGTTCTGTTAAACTTCGCTAATAATTGAAACTAATATGCCGGGTTGCGTAGTAAAACTTTGTTAAAATAATAATACTACAAGAAATAAGTAAGACACTGGGATCACATACCATCAGTAAGTATTTTGTATTTTATTAATTTCAATGTAAAATAACTCGAAGCGAATGTTACAAATTTTGAAAGATGCCATTGAGTATCAAGATGCCACGCACATAAGCATCTATCACTTACCATAATAAAAAAGCTATTGTTCTTCGGTAGTGTGGTGTAGTTGGAACGCAGCGGAGACCAATCCTTAATCTAAGACTGGTGACTAGTAAATAATGAATTTAATAACTATACTCTAAACTCTAACTTCATTTGTGTATTAATCCTAGAAGTGTGAGTTATCACTTTAAAAACAAAACAAATTGTATAGATTTACAAGAGCGATCTCAAGTCAATTTCCTAATATGCAAATATTGGGGTTGAGCAGGTTATCAACTGTATAGTAGATCCTTTAGATGAAGCCACAACCTGAGGGTTGAACAAAGCATACAAGATTTTATGACGATACGTCACACGAACGGTTAGCTCAGTATGGTTAGAGCACCGGCACGGAACGCCGGAGGTCGTGGATTCGAGTCCCGCATCGTTCATAAAATTTTATTTGTATAACTAAACTCTTTTCAAAATAGATTGTTAAGTATGTTTGACTCGCAATGGAAATATCTTTAATTTAAAGTAACCTAGCTCACTAAAACTTCTGAAATGATCAATAAAGTCACTCCTCAATTCATTCAAATACTGATGAAACAATTCAGTCACCGCCAATTCAATCCCTACGCCAGTCCATTGAAAAATACAATGGACGTCGAATTAAAAACGCTAGTTTTAACAAATAGAACAATAACAAAAATTGAGAGGCTCACAATATGAATACAAAACTGTGAAATCAAAGCCAGAAACTAAATTCTCATGACAAATTTTATTGCATCGTGTACAACTGATACCGCGTCGACATTCAGAATGGTATTGAAAATATTGGATGGTTTTTTGATATATTATATCTTTAGATACATTAACTACAAATACGAAATGTTTTAATGTGCCGCTTTCTTTGATATTTGAATATCATCAAAATTACAAGATAATTTTAGCATTGCATGGTTTTTTAGGGTTCAGTAGTAAAATGGCAAAAAACGGAGCCCTTATAGATTCGTCATGTCTGCCTGTCTGTCTATCCGTATGTCACAGCCACAGTTTTTACCGAAACTGTTAGAACTATACTGCTGAAACTGGGTAAGCTAAGAAAAAGAAAACAATAAATTTTGGGGATTTACGTAACGTAACTTTACGTAACATAGGTACTTAGAACTGAAACTCAAAAGTTATTTTTCATCAAGCCCATGTTACGTATGGAGTGTTTATGGATAGGTCTTCAAAAATGATATTGATGTTTCTATATCATTTTTTTCAAAACTGAATATATCCCCCCCTTTCACTTCTAAAATAAGAGAATGATAAACCAAAAAAAAAATATGTAATGAACATTCCCATGCCAACTTACACCGAAAATTGGTTAGAACGAGATCTAGATAGTATTTTTTTAATACGTCATAAATCGTACTATAACTATCGTAACTTAATTGAAAAAAATACTCTAATAATAAAACAAGAACTTTTATATTCTCTTATTTGCTGGTACGGAACCCTTCATGGGCGAATCCGACTCACACTTGGCCGCTTTTTTTAAATATATCTATAGATTAGTTTATTATAAATGGGAAAATTTGAGTAATAAGAAAGATTTTAATGTGGCTAATACTTTGATTTTGAATATCATCTGCATTAATAAAGTAATGTTAACAATTGATTACACATGATTGATTGTATTTCATTTGTCTGATTACACATTCAATTGTTCGAAAATTAATTTTCAATTATTTCTATAATTAATTTTAAATCCTCGTTGCCTATTACTATTTACCATCAATCTATCTATTACTATTTAGATGTATGTGAAGGCAAGCCAAAAACTACTCTCTCAACTCAAAAGACGACATTTGGTGGCCCAATGAAAAGAATTCCTTAGTTTAATAAAGAAAGAAAAGAAATATTGTCTTAGCCGAAGACTGAGCCAAAGAGAATCTGATTACAGATAGAGAATATGTAAAACTATGAGTTGATTAAAGTTCAATCATTCAAAAAATAAAAGGTACCATTATTGCAGCTTAGCATTTTGCTGACTTATTTTAATGAAAATAAGGGACGAGACGAGCAGGACGTTCTGTTGCTGGTAACTGATACGCCTTGCCCATTGCAATGCAGTGCCACTCAGGATTCTTGAAAAACCCAAAAATTCTGAGCGAAAAAATGCTATTCATTCATCTGCTGACCCGGCAATCGTTGCTTTGAAATAAATTAAGCACCCCGCGCCCGCCCATTGTATGAATTGTCATATGTAATGAAGTGTTATTGACTTATTTGTATTGGGAATATATAGGAATTTATAAGTAAAAAAATACAGGCTCCGGATAAGAAATTACCATAAATTATAAACAAAAACCTTCTCCAAAACACGTTGTATCATATGGTACAAGTATTCTCTCTTCACAGTCGTTCCCCCATTGCTGACGATCGTGACTCCGCTTAAGTTACACAGCTTTTCTCCATCTGTTTCTGTGTATAGTGCGGCTTTCAAGGAGCTTTCTTCCACGTACTACAAAGCTGTGGAATCAGCTTCCTTGTGCAGTGATTCCGGGACAATACCACATGGATACCTTGAACGCTCCTGTGACTCCTCTGGTGTTGATAGATAATGTGGGTTGTGGTGATCACATAACACTTTCTAATAGTTCTTGGATTTTACTAAAAATATTTTTTTGGGATGTTTCACTTTGCCTAGAATTTCGTCGTTAATTTTGTTACGAAATAGTGGTATTATAGTAAATTATGATGACGATGAGATAGTAACAAGAGATATAAAAATGACCAGTGGGAAGCTCCTTTACACAGGATGCCGGCTAGATTATGGGTACCACAACGGCGCCTGTTTCTGCCGTGAAGCAGTAATGTAAGCATTATTGTGTTACAGCCATAAGGGCGCCATAGCAAGTGAGATTACTGGGCAAATGAGACTTAATATCTTATGTCGCAAGGTGACGAGCGTAATTGTAGTGGCGTTCAGAATTTTTGGAGGGCGTATAAATTACCATCAGCTGAAAGTCTTGCTTGTCTCGTCTCTTATTGTAATGAAAAAACAGCGAAAAATATTATTAACGATGATACTTTTCAGAGGAAGTATTATTTGGTAAAACATGTTTGGTTTCATTAAAACATAAAATCGAAAGAAGCGTTGAGATGTTGGTTACGCTATTTAAAACGTGACTTGGTTTGCTAAAGCGGAGTATTACTTAGTGACGGACGATGCTGGAAGCGAGTTCAATCCTGGACCCAATCTACTTGCGCACAATTTTCACATCTAATATATTATGAAGCTTGTTACTTCACTAGAAAATAAACAAGTACTAGGATCTCGTTTATAATAAAATGCATAAAAGGCATTTATTTTCTTAAAATTGATTCATCTAGAATTATTTTTGATGTCTGTTCAAATACGTAAAAACGAATCGTCTTTATTTTATGAAAATATTTTTATGAAAATAAGGGACGAGACGAGCAGGACGTTTAGGTGATGGTAACTGATACGCCTTGGTCATTACAATGCAGTGCCACTTAGGATTCTTGAAAATTCCAAATATTCTGAGCGACACTACAACTGGTTTCGTCACCTTGAGTTAGAATATGTTAAGTCTCATTTGCCTAGTAATTGCACTAGCTCCTAACCTAAGCTCTTTAGCTCCTAACCCAAGCTCTTTATAATAAAATATACAATAATAATTAATGATTATATAATAAGAAAATATTTAAATTATGATAAAGAAATAAATAATTATGAATGACTTTCGGTTAATTTATGCAACCCTAAATCAGGTATTCTATGCATAGATTGAACCTTAGAATAACAACGCTCAGAACGATAGTTTCATTCATAGTTCCTGTCAATATAGAAGTAACATTATAATTAATGTGTACGTGAGCATCACGTACTGTACCGTACAGGTGTGAAATGTGATTTTATTATAGTTTTTTTTTTTTATTATGAGATGCGTTGTGACCCTTTCACTGAACAGTAAGTAATTTTTCAATCTTTCAAGTCAAGTTCCTTGACAATCAGCACGCGACGCTAGTTGGTGTGCCACTGACGCGGCGAGAAACGTATGTAGCCTTAAAAGGCCACATTGCTTCATTTCGCTTGGGCCTACTCACCTTCTGAGCGTTATTATTCTGAGGACTGAACTATGGGGTGCCATTAATCTCATTTTTTGGAAATAAATAATAGGATCAAATTCATCATTCAAATGCACCTGAAATTGCACCTACCTGAATTTGAAATGTCATAAACCACTGGACGAAGACATTTTTAAGCTATTGCATAGCTTTGAGCGTGGGGACCGAATCCAGAAATTCCGTAACGAAAATAACCAAACACTTACTTACTACATTTACATAGATATTTCGGCAAGCTTGTTACAGTTGCCGCGGAACAGTGGCTATCACGTATGCTGTTGGGCAGAAGGTCCCAGGTTCGAGCCTGGGGTACATCTTGATTTTTTTTATTTCTTAATCACGTTTTTTTAATTTTTATTATTTTGACAAGCATTTTTATTTAGTTTCACCTGTCCCGTTGTCTGTCTGTAATCAAAACTTGCAAGTTAAATTGTTCTCAGTTCCCGTTTGCTTTTTTAAAATTAATTTTATTAAAAAAAATACTGCATAAATAAAATAAATAAATAATTATAATTGCATAAGTTGATAAAAAATGCTAAGCAATAGCTTCACCGCGGCAGTCCCCGAGTGCCACACGTCTTTTTTTCGAATATACTTTATCGCTGGCTGTTAAACTCTTTCCAGCATGTCGTGGTAGAAGACCAAGTGTGGTTACGTATAGAAAAGGAACGCGTTTCCTTACCCACATCTTGGTGACCTTGCTATAACTGTCTTACACTTTGTAATCCCCTAATGCTGGTAGAGTACTGTGATGAAGAGTTTGGACTATTATTTTTCACAGTCAAATAAACTTTATTCAATTATGCTTAAACTAAGCGCTTTTGAATAGTCACTGTAAATATTTCTTTCGAATAACTGAATATGAAAATTTTCATGAAGAAAATACTGATTAACCATATGTTCGGAAAAAGTTGAGCTGGTGAGAAGCACATATAAGAAAGTCAACGGCCACTCTTTTCAATAAAATAGAGTATTTAACAATAATAATAATTATAATAATCATTAATTATTCAACTAATAATATGTGGTACAGATTGTTTTGTGCCCTACCCTCTGCGATAGGATACCCTGAGTTGCAGAGGCTAGGTCCTTCCGAAAGGCATATAAAATACATTATTAAACATAATTAGCAAACTCACTAAAAAGAGGTATGTGTGTAAGTGTGTGTGTTTTTGTGTTTGCGTGTATGTGTGTTTGTTTTTTATTTTTATTAAGTCTTTGTTAGTGTGTCAAACTGTGTATAAGATTATATAAATGTTAGTAATTGATGCTTAAGTTTTAATTTTAAGAACGTTTTCTGTATCGTCGTATTATAATACTGCTAGCCATGATTTTAAGGATTTTGTTAAAGAGTATTTATTTATTTTACTTATATTTTTTATTATATTTACTGAAGTACTTATAAGCGTATGCCGAATTAAATTCATATTGTGACTGAGCAAAGCCTGTTTTAGTGATTGGGGTACGAAATGTGGTTATTCTGTTATTATCATTAGAGTTTATATTACTTTTTACATGAAATCTTGAAATTATTCCATAAATATATTGCCTATATACAATGGCTGTAATTATAACAAATTAGTTAGTAAGGTGTTGCATCCAATATACGAATCGTGTTTAAATATTAGGGGTTAAGTATGAAATTGCCGATTTGTACTGAAAAATTTTAATTCGTTTTGTTTAATGTAAAATGATATATCTATATATATTATTTTTATTCAAAATAATTACCATTATTATCTTTACATTACTGCCATCAAATAGGAAGGTCATTTATGCCTTTGCAATAGAACTGTAGTGATCTAGATTCGACAAACTGTTTGAAAGCATTTTGTACTGCCTTCTGAGAAGAAAAATTTTTATCACGTAGAAAATTGTCCAAATCACGAAAAAAATGGTAGACCGTTGGAGCAACGTCTGGTGAATATGGAGGGTGACGAATAGTTTTTAATTGCCGTTACTGTGGAGTTAAAACAGTTTCTGATGCTGTATGAGGTCTCACGTTATGATGGAGCAATAATGGTGAATCGATTCGAAAGGGGAGAAGACACACAAACGCGAAGCCACTATAAAACATTTATTATTAATGTAATCTATGTTTTTAAACTTTTATCATTACGGTACTTTAACATTGTAATTATTACGACGAGTACTCACGATATATATTTTATTAATTTGGTGCCTATATTTCAATGCAATTGCATGAATCGTGGTCGCGGCGGAACTACGGAGGCGGCGAGAAACTCTTGACACATTGACACTTGACACTAATAGTACATCAAACTGTCCACGTGGTGTCTAATTCGTTTTGATCTTTGATTCCCTAATTCACGACACACACTACTAACGACGTCCATACTTTCGGGTATTTTTGTTGCATTTGTACTGCAGAGTAAGACCACGGGATTCCATATTTGCGCTAGTCTTAGCCCATCCTCCCTATTAAAATGATATTATTCGTATTAAATAAATATTATCTAGGCATCTCTTACCCAAATTAATGTTTTATCCATAAATATTACCTCAAAACTAACTCCAATACACAGAGGAAATTCCATTTTTACGTATACTTGCAAATCAGATAATCCAAATTGGTTTTTAGACGTAAACTCAATTTTGACGTGTACTCCATTTTATCAGGCCTCTAGATAAATTGAGTGAGATACCGTAAAGTGTGAATGGTTTCGTGTTACTTTATATACAGCCTGATACACTGTTCATGTTCCAATTGTAGATCTATAAATACCTAACTTGCAGAGCGATTTGAAATAATTGTTTTTTTCTTTCTTATTTAACTGAAAACCCTGCAAGTGTGTTTGAGGATCTGTTGCTAGAGCAGTTAAGTTCTCTTTACGGGTGTGATTTGTTTTTTATTCTTTAGAAGTAAACTCATTACAAAACTATGTTGTGTATGTTGGTGAATGTTTATGTATATGTACGTATGTCTAAAGTAATTATCAACTACTCGTTTACAATATATTTAAAATTATTTGCTTTTTGAAAAAGTTTTTAGTATGAACAAGTATATCTGTTGCTGACGAGTTTTTGGTACGGCAGACCACTGAATTCCTTCTTTTTCCACCGTGTATTGTGGGGGTATTATTCTTACTTATTGATGATTTTACAGTTGAAAACATTTATAACTTCATATGTATATATATAGTAAAAACTATGACAACGAGGAAGTGTCCCAAGAATACTGGCAGCATTTCCGCGTTGGATAGCTAGGCTGATCAGTTGACCGAAATAGCTGCCAGCGCTTGGGTTTCCAGTAGACTTATTGAGGCTTATATATAGTACTTTGTACATTCCCGCCCCTCTGGGCTCCACGGGCCAAGTGTTGACACCAACCGACAATATTGGAATCTTAGAGGCTGATAAATTTGCGAGGCTATCGTAGCAATCTTCGCAATCGTAGCAGCAGCCCAAGCCCAAACGGGTGTCCCAATAAGAGTGCCCGATTTAAATTTGGCAGCATGTTTTTTCCGTGAAAGTGGCAGCTCTGAAAATTGACAGCTGTCATCTATGATTGTTCCTTTTATTAAATATGGAGCGTTCCACAAAAGAACAACGCGTTATCATTGTGAAGACCCATTACAAAAATGGGGAAAACTACGCTGAAACCGCTCGCAGACTACGCGTAATTTTTGAAATGTGTCAACAATTCCATGAGTGATCAATAAATTTGAGAAAACTGGGTTGATTATCGATGGCAAGTCTCCTGTGCGTTGGCGTACCGGTCAGTCTCTCGAAATATCGCGTGCACTTTCACGACCGAAAATTACGCGAAGTCTGCGAGCAGTTTCAGCGTAGCTTTCCCCATTTTTGTAATGGGGTTTCACAATGATAACGCGTTGTTCTTTTATGGAACGCCCCATATTTAATAAACGGAATAATCATAGATGACAGCTGTCAAGTTTCAGAGCTGCCACTTGCACAGAAAAAAAATTACGTCAAATTTAAATCGGGCACTCTTATGAGACCCCCGTTATTTTGAGTTCTATAATCATTCGTCCAAAAGTTAATAAATTTTATCATGAAATCACGTAAACTATAATTTTTGTGCTTGTTAACAGTGACAAGGATAGTGTCATGCAACATGCTTCTATATAGTCTAAGGTAAATTGCTAAAATTTTAATTCATATCAAGACAACATGAAATAATATTTTTTTATGAAAATAAGGGACAATACGAGCAGGACGTTGAGTAGATGGTAATTGATAAACCCAGGCCATTACAATACATGTCGCTCAGGATTCTTGAAAAACCCAAAAATTCTGAGCGTGAGTCACTACTATTTAGCTCCTCACCTTGAGACATAAGATATTAAGTCTCATTTGCCCAGTAATCTCACTAGCAACGGCGCCCTTCTGACCGAAGCAAAATAATAAGCACAGTTGTAGTACCCATAATATTGAATGTAAATTAAAATTTTATTAAACATCTGTAGCATAATTTTATCATTTTCCGCAACTAAAAATATTCACTGAAAAATGTAACAACCTGTAAAGTATGAGGTTTTCAACGGTTAAATGATGTTCCAATTACAGTTCCCGATTTCCCTAGTGGTTTACTTCGATGCAGTTGAGATGAAGAATGAAAATATCAATCCTATTTCTCGCAATCATTAATGTAATTGGCTTCGGTACTCTCCTGATAAAGTAACATGGAAATAGCGCGTATCTTTTTTAATATATTAGATACAATTAGTATTCAAGAGACTTTTACTCTCAATATATTCTTTATAATGTTATGTATGTACATAGGCACGTAAGTGAATTTGCTAGAAACTGTCGTAAACATAATGTTAACACCATGAACAGACATAAAATTATAATGCCTATTGCTAGGCTAAGTCGAGTTAGTAAGTTTTTGTGGGGCGATGTATAATATGCTTTTACAACAAGATCCCCGAATATGTTCAAGACACATGTATTACGAAATTCAAAAGAACTTTTGTAAATCTTTTTGTGGTAAAAGTTGTAAACTGTAAAAAGAAAAGAAGCCCGCCGAGTTTGTTGCGCTCGTTCTTCTCAGGTCTGAAGCATACTTTTGGAATGGGCAGTTTTTGATTTTTATATCCAATTTTGAACAAATTTATTTGAATTTAGAATTTGATAGGTAGCATGAAAACTTCATCCGCCCAGCTATTATATTATAGCTAGTCTTGTCCTTCTAGTTTTCTTTTTAGATACCTAACTGGGATGCTGATAGATTTACAAAATTTACTTACACGAAAAATGGTGTGGCCCGTTTGGCACAAATTTTGTTTTCTTGTAACATCACTGAAATTTGTTATTTTGTTTTCCTGGCCTTACAATTCAACTTGGTATAAAGTTATACCTGAGAATAAATCAAGTATCTGTAAAATGTTTACAAATAAACATTTTAGTTATTGGTTTATGCGAACGTATAACGTTTCCCGGGTTTATTTGCAAGGCTGTTTGACATTCGCAAAAAATTCAGAATTATCATTGTATTGACAGTGTTGTCAGCAATATAGTCAACATTTTGCTTATTTCTTGGTTTATTCTCAGGAGTAACTTTATACCAATTTTATTTGTTAGATCGGAAATCCTTCGTTTTCTGATTAATTGCAAACCTGTACTATTTTATAATATGTTATTTGTGATTTTTTAATATTGAACCTATTCGATCAAGTAACTGATAGTTAACATAAAAAGCACACAAGTATTATTAATCTTATTTTTTTATACCTAAACATTTTTCAACTCCAATTTCATAACCTTGAAGTTTATAAGATAAAGCTTTATCTAGATTGATAGAATGAATTTTTATGAGGTACAACTCCAGTTGTCCAGAATGTAATAAATTATCATTACTTTATTACGTTACTTTGTTATATTTTTTTAGCTTCATCATAAAAATAAAATACTTGTTCAATTACTAATAATTTGAAACAGGCTTTACTTTATCTTTTGCATAGGCTTTACTTTGTTTTATCTTTTCTTAGTCAGGCCACGATTAGAATAAGGATTATTCCTGTTATTATTATGTTAAGGAGCTCAAAGCCAGTCTACCAAATGTCCTTGTTTTAGTTCCAAGGTTGCCTTAAGCTCTATTCGTAATAGACTTTATAATTTATAAGACATTAAGCATTCATGTTTCGAAGCCTAAGGGTATATATAATTAAAAATTCGCTGAAATTATTGGGATTCATCATCAGGAATACAAATGCCTTTAGAAAGTCTTCTATGAGACTGACACTTTTTAATTCGCTTGTT
Organism: Leptidea sinapis; assembly: GCF_905404315.1. NCBI lineage: Eukaryota > Metazoa > Arthropoda > Insecta > Lepidoptera > Pieridae > Leptidea > Leptidea sinapis. The sequence continues at coordinate 2,911,309 of NC_066281.1, read as the reverse complement.
TGAAACAGACTAGAATACTGTTCTATTGCATGGAATCCATATTATCAAATACATAAGAATAGAGTAGAGAGAGTCCAGAAGAAGTTTTTCCAGCACCTAGCATACAAGGATAAAATTTTAAAAGGTTAACACCTATACCGATCTTCTAAAATTTTACAAAGCGTCGTCACTGTCTGATCGCAGGGACTTTAATGATCTCTCTTTCCTGAAAAATATTATAGATGGAGGGGTCGATTGCTCAAATCTGTTGAGTAGGTTATTTTGAACAAACTAACGTTCAGGCCTAGATTAGCTAGATCAAATCTAGGCAGATCCGCTCCCATGAGTAGAATAGTTGTCACCTACAACAATTTGGTTAAAAGAGCTGGCATAGATATTTTTCGGCCCTCTGCCCCATGTTTCAAAAAAGTAGTCAAAAAAATAATGAAAGTATTGCAAGATGGTTAGTCATTGTCGTAGTTATTATTTATTTTTCTTGTTGGCTTCCTAATAAATATATAAGTAAATAAATAAATAGTAATTTAACAGCTAAATATGAATTCATATTCAATGCATGAGTCGGTTAAGCTAGTGATATCGTAGGCTAATTAACTTCCACCAATTACGTCGAAAATAAATTTATGTTAAGGCGCGGACTGACTAGGATTGTAAACGCTACAACCAATAGTACAATATTTGTGTTGATCATGTGGCTAAACTGTTAATGGGCATTTATTTTACGGGATTTCTTTTGTTTATTCAAAATGTACATATAAATTTAATAATTGTTCGGTTTAAGTTTTGGACATAGACTAATTCTATTAAATTCTTTAACAAAAGAATGTTGTTATCGCTGAAAATTCAGAGATTTTTAACTCCAAAGTTTATTTTTGGGAAAAAACTTCAGAAATTTTTTTTTGAATATTTGAAATTACATATAAATATTCTATTCGGTTCAAATTTTTCCTTAAGTCCTTCTTTTTGTAATGTATTTTTTGCGTCGAAATATTTTCATTGCGATATGTTGTAATCGACTCTCTAACACACAATTTTTTTGAATATTGAGGTATGACCGCGCCTTAACTGCAACTCACTTAAAGTCGATAACACATTATGTGGTCGCGGAAGTATAATAACAAAATAGACTAGAATATCTTTGAAAATAAATTTGTCTTTCTGTTTTTTATTTATTACGACTTACAAATTTTGACGACTGACAAACAAACATTTTCTTTCTTTCTTAACAACTTTTTTTGTGACGGTGGAATTTGGTTTCAGGGATAAGGTCAAACAGCCCTTCGGAACACAAAACATATAAGCGATGTCTCTACGCAACTCCAAGTGATCTGGCCGTTCACAGAGTACTCGGTCCCCGACAATTCGAGCAGCTCATGACACAAGAGGAGGTGATTTTTAGTGGTTAACGAACAAAAGAGACAATTTTTTTTTGGGCCCACTAGATATAGTGATGTCTATTAATCGTATTATGCTATTAATATTGTAACTAATAAAATGTATTATTGTCAGCAGGCCATGTTTTTTTGTAAAATCTAACAGGGATCATGAAATTATAATAAGGTAAACACTTGAAACATTTCCTGTGTTCAGTTATGGTCACCATGACAAAAAATATAATGAAACCTTTGTAACATAGGTATTACTGCAAAACGTGGTGATAACAGTGATTATCGGTTTTTGTAAAGTAACAAATATCTATTGGATCCATGAACCTCATTTAATTTATTTTTTTAGAGGGTAAACTAATTTAACAATAAGTACTTAGTTTAATATTACCGTGCAATGGAATAAAGTCACAAAGACAAAGACTATATCTGGAATTGGGGTGTCAGTGTACACAAGCCTGGGACTATGCATACTTGTGTGATGAATATTTTTGTTCTGTGCATCATTGTGAACCATCTTTTATCAGCTGTATCTTTACTCTTCCTATAGGCTCTGTTTATTTTGATATCAGAAAGCCCCTAATTAATTATGACCAAATCAAATCAAAATAACTTTATTCATGTAGGTCACGGAAATGACACTTATAAATGTCAAAAAAGTATTTTCTTATTGAATCTACCGCTACTTCGTAAAGGGTTGAGCTAATGAGAAGAAGTAGCTCAACCGACTCGACCGTTTGTGCTTTCCCAAGATATAACATAATATCTTATTTTTAAAATATCTTTATGATTTTAATGTTATTTTGACATTTAATTTTTTGTCGTATTTCTCCGTATTCCGGTTAGATCATTTGTAACTAAATATACCGTTGTAATTTAGAGATTATCTATATATATATATATATAAGAGATTTCCACGTATATAGTCACTCATCACGATATCTCTGGAACCATTAGGCGTAGAGACTTGAAATTTGGTAGGAATATTCCTTTCGCCGAGTAGAGGTCAGCTAAGATTCCATTTGCAAAATTCCACCCGCAAGAGTTTTTTTAAATATGAACAGAACAACGTCTATCGGCTCAGCTAGTAAGGAATATATCAATATATGTTTGAATTCTATAGAAAACACTTCGAAGTGGGCCTATTCGTCGAACAAAAAAAATTGTCTCCTTTGCAAGTTGAATGATAAACAAAGTACGCGTCGTGATATTTTCAAAATAGATCATAAATCTGATCTTCGCGTACGTAAAATGAGAGCCCATTATCAAATTATTCTCGTACGAAAATTCGATTTACAGCGTTATAAGCCACCGCAGGCTTTTTAACACATTATATTAATTATTAAAACAAGCAATCTTCCTTACATTAATTATGTGAATTGCTTTTATGTTTTCACTTGAGGTAAACTTAATGGTGATATAAAATCGGTATATATTCTTAACTTTACTCTTGAAAATTTTCAAAAATCGGTTGGTTTTACTCCGTTTTTCTAAGATCGAGTTTTCATCAGATCGCGTTGTTTTAAGGTCCTAGTATGCTTCCCTGACAATTCCCGCGATTGTGTCCGTACGTCTGTATGTATGTGTGTGGGTATGTATGTGTGTGTCTGTATGAATGTATGTAAACCTCTTATAGCTTTTGAACGGCTCGACCGACTTCATCGCAACATTAGAAAGGCCTTGACCAAACTTAGAATAAACAAACGTTAATTAACCAGTGGGAGGCTCCTTTGCACAGGATGCCGGCTAGATTATGGATATTACAACTATTTCTGGCGTGAAGCAGTAATGTTTAAGCATTACTGTGTTTCAGTCTGAAAGGTGCCGTAACTAGTGAAATTACTGGGCAAATGAGACTTAACATCTTATGTCTCATTTTCAAGGTGATAAGCACAATTGTAGTACCACTCAGAATTTTTGGGTTTGTGAAGAATCCTGAGCGGCACTGCATTATAAAGGGGAAGGGCATATCAAATACCTGGTTTATTATATTAAATACAACGTTGTCTTTATATCCATAGTACAATGCCTAGTATAAGGCAAGATAATTTATGTAAAAATATGTCAATATTATACTCGCTTTTACTCGCGTCTTTGTCTGCGTGGAATAGTTACTTTGGGGAGCAATGCAATTTTTCATATACTGTCATTGCAAATAATATACATACAAACTACTGTGATTAATGCATTTTTAAACAATTTGTTATGTTTTTAAAGTGATAATTCGTATATATATTCGTGATATCTTATAGATAATATCTATCTTTATATCTCATGAAGCCACAACTTGAGAGTTGAACAAAGCATACTAGATTTTATGACCATACGTCGCTCGATCGGTTAGCTCAGTTGGGAGAGCACTGGTACGGAACGCCAGAGGTCGTGGGTTCGAATCCCACATCGTTCATAAGATTTTGTTTTTCAAATTTTATTTGTGTAACGCATTTTTATTAACTACCAATTAAAGAACTTTCAACTGTCTTTTTCATTCCCACACAGGTCGAAATTTCAATAACGCTAGACCATAAATTTATTATTTCTTATCAAGTGCCTGAATACAAAGATTCATGGTATCATCTTCGATAATGACTAACTTCCATACAATTTTACATCCCCTATTTCAACCCGTCCATGACTTTTTTTGCGATAAATAGCCTATGTTCTTTCTGCTTTCTTATCTCTGTACTGAATTTCATCAAAATTGGTTCAGTGATTTGGCGTAAAAACGTAACAAACAAACTGAAATACACATTTATAATATTAGTAGGGATTTTTCAAATAGCTGTAATTATTTACAAACATTTCTGGGCACTATGAAAAATTCACTATTTTTAGATTTAAATTTTATAATAGTGTTCCGAGGTCAGAGCTGGTTTGCGGATCAACGACTCCTGAAGTACGCTCTTGACATGCGCATAGTTAGGCTAGTAAGTTGAAAATACTATTTTAGTTCCAGACCAAAAGGTGGATTGTTTGCTTTGAGGTAATAGTACCAGTTAAATTGAGGCGTTTAAATTGATTTAATAGATTTTCCAGTGCTGTTTGATGTTTTAAATAGGTATAAGACAAATACGTATAAATGTTTAAAAAAGCAGCTCAATTTTCGTTACATAATCTTAATATATTATATTACTTTGTAGGTATATATTTTTATAATGCTTAATAAAGTAAAAAACAAATAAAGTTAATGTAATGCACATTATATTACGACAAATTTCGATTCTACGACTTTTAATTTTTGTCTGTTTGTCTGTGTGTTTGTGTATCTATTTACTGTAGCCTCCGCTGTAATTTTTTTTTGTGAAATTTTATGAGAAATAATGATTTTACAAGTCGAAAGTACTGATACCAACTCTTGGAAGATATCTTAATACGGGTTGCAGCAAAATATGCGAAGCTAAGTTAGCTATGTATGCCAATGCGCAGCTACACGAGCTAAGCTAAGCCCCTCCCGCTACCCCGCACACCCTTTGCACATCCTTCGCCAGTGCTGTCCAGTGTTCTTTGTTGTTCGCACGGTCGTTTAGTAGACACTGACTGAGCTTTGGCTTAGCTGTTGGTGTGCACGCTATTTATTTCTAGCTTAGCTTAGCCTAGATTGCTTGGCATAGCTTAGTTTTCGGGCATCAATATCAACGGCAAATATATCGCTCATGTTCGATTCGTAGAAGATATCATAATCATCGCTGAGACCATGGAAGACTAAAGCCATAATATGCTCGATAGCTTCAATATAGCTTCCCAAGAAGTAGGTCTCAAATTTAACATGGATAAGACAAAGTTCATGTCAAATGTCAAAATCCCGTAACAATTAGGAACTGTACTCTCGAAATTGTTGACGAGTACGTCTACCTTGGACAATCAATCCAGTTAGGCAGGACCAATTTAGCGAATGAGGTCACTCGTCGAATTCAACTCGGGTGGGCAGCATAATGTATGGAAGTGAGAGTTGGGTATGGCAGAAGAAGCATAAAAGCAGAATTAACGCAGTTGAGATGCGATCACTGCGTAGTATGTGTGGGGTAAGACTGACTGATAGAATTCCGAATGCGGTAATACGAGCGCGCTGTGATTTGAAAGAGGACGTTGTGACAAGGACTGAAAAAGGAATGCTTAAATGGTTTGGACACGTGGAGCGAATGAGTGAAGAAAGAATGACGCATCAAATATATAAGGCAAGTGTGTGTGGGCAAGCCGGTCACGGGAGACCTCGTAGAACATTCGTCGATCAAATTGGGGACGTTTTGAGAAAAGGAGAGGTCCGAAGCACCCGCAACCAGCGAGCATGTATGAAAAGAGTAATGAATGTAGAGGAAGCGCGTGAGGTTTGTAAGGATAGAAGCAAATGGCATTCTATTGTCTCTGCCTACCCCGACGGGAACAAGGCGTGAGTATGTTTGTGTGTGTGTGTGGGCAGCATTCAGGAAAATCTGTAAAATCTTCTCGTTCCAAATACCACAGTGTGATGAAGACGAAGGTTTTCAACCAGTGTGTGTTGCCAGTGATGACTTACGGTACACAGACGTGGTCGCTAACTATGGGCCTAATGAGAAAGCTTATGATCGCTCAGAGAGACATTAACAAAGTGATTTCCCCTTAACAGAGACATTAAGAAAAGTGTTAATGGACACATTCTCTGTTTAGTCTGGCAGTCAAGCAGTTGAAGTCAAAGTGAAATTACTATTTAGCCTAAGTTATATTTAGATTGTAATATTAGGGCGACATAATTAAAATAATTATCAAATTTTTATGATCCTAAATATGATATGAACAAAAATTGTCGTACAAACAGACAAACAAAGTGATTAATATTCTAATATAGTTATTAATAAAAGCAAAGTTAAGTTCAAAACCTCTTTAAAATCTTTATCTTACCTTCATCATAACAGAACTACATGACAGGGAGACAGTAATTTTAAACTTACTATGTATTTTTTTATTTTATGAAAATAAGGGACGTGACGAGCAGCACGTTCAGCTGATGGTAATTGACACGCCCTGTCCATTAAAATGCAGTGCCGCTCAGGATTCTTGAAAAACCCAAACATTCTGAGCGGCACTATAATTGCGCTCGTAACCTTGAGACGTAAGAAGTTAAGTCTCATTTGCCCAGATGTATCACTAGCTACGGCATCTTTCAGACTGTAACACAGTAATGTTTACACATTACTGCTTCAAGGCAGAAATAGGCGCCGTTGTGATACCCATAATCTAACCGGCATCCTGTGCAAAGGAGCCGCCCACTGGTAATACTTGTAGTAACTTTATACTGGGTTTATTAATAAGACAGTAACATTTCATACCTAACTAGCCAATTTCAAAACAAAATAGCCTTTTGTACTAAAAATAACCAGCAACAATAAAATATAAAGCCATTATTCAAGCCGAAGAATCGAGAAGCCATCTCATCAATTTGTTTACGTCCAATAAAATCGAGCTAAATCGACTCTAATTGGGGTCTCGAGTTAATCGACAGACATCACTAGAACGCTCGGCCGACTGAGTACATCACTCAAGAGCTTTTTAGAAAGCGCTAAAACAAATTTCAGTCTATTTGTAAGGCTATTGTTACCTTTCTAGGCTTACCTGAACTGAATTTCGATACGTTCTCGTAAATAAGTACTCGATTAAGTCTCGATTTTATTTACGACTTATATTGAGAGTAAATCGTATATTCAAGGGTCAATTTTCACGATGGAATTGCCTTAAAGGATAAGTCTCCCCTGCGCTACAACTAGATACCTTACTACTTAAGAACAATAGCTTCTTTATTGAGCAACTATTAGATGCCACGCACACATGCATGGCATCTTGACAATCAATGGCATCTTTCAAATTTTGTAAGATACGCTTCATGTTATTTTACAATGAAAATAATAAAAAACAAATTCTAACTAATGATATATAATCCCAGTGTCTTTCTTATTTCTTGCAGCATAATTCTTACAGAGTTCTATTACGCAACCTGGCATTTTAGTTTCAATTATTAGCAAAGTTTAACAGAATATTATGTGGCACGTCAACGTCACACACTCTTTGAGTCTGGCTCGAATACGCCCACTTGGGCGCAGTATTAGTTGCCCCACTTTGCGACCACGCCCGCGGTATCTTGTTGGAGCGCAGCGGAGATCAATCCTCAATCTAAGAATTAAAGATTATATTATTCTTTTACTATCCGCACAACTAATAGTTTTTGACATACGTCTGTCACGGTGTGTTGATCTCTTTGTCACTGCGTCAAATATGAAGAAGCATAAAGCATCTAACACATTGTCACATAAGTATTTACATATTTTTTACAGGGAAATGGTTGTCATATTCAATGAAAATTGGCGTGCCAAAAAAAACTTATATGCAATGGCTATTTTCTTTACTGCCGTGAACATTGACATAAAATAATCAACTAGACTCCCAATCGCCTATTAAAAGGTCGTCAAAAATTTACCGAGCGGTGTTGTATATCTGTATATATTAAGTTTTATAGATGACATTAAAACATTCATTCAAATTAGCACCTTATTTCGTGGCAGTTATGTTCAAAATCTGTTCTGGACGATCATTAGAAGCTCGGACGCGATATCTAGGCAGAAACATTTTTTTTAAGCAATTAAAATGTAATTATTTAGGAAAATGATTTAAAATTCAATTTAGTTACATAATTGTGTTAATTTAAAGGGGACTTACCTGAAATACGACACTCCATACATTTTAAGATTGGATATTATGCTGTTATTTGAACAGTTTTTCACTGAGCACTTTGTCATTGCGTGGCATTGAATTCAAAGCGCGGTCGAAACACAACTGAACAAAAACTCTGCCTAATAGACGCTTAGGCAAAGTTTTGTCTCAGACAATTTTTGAACCTATACACAGGTTACTATATTTTTATTTTTATTATAAAAGCGATATTATATTTTAAACTATTGATACATCTGCTGTACATACTCGATATTTTTGGTTTATTTTTTATTATATTACTTTGTTAAGTAAGCCAAAACGATTGAGTAATTTTATAAAAACTTTTCATAATAATATAGTTAATATATGACTGAACAAACATCCAAATTCATTATAAATAGTTGCACCTACCGAAATTCGAACCCGGGACCTGTAGCTCATTTGGCAGGCTCGTCAACATAATATTTACCATCATATTGTATTCTCAAACATATCAGTATTTTACATAAAAGAAGAAGTGGCTAAAATAATTCATGAACATTGATAAAATTTTCCTACACTGTAATTTATTTTCAATAATGACAGTTTTGACTTCTGCAGTTACCTTTTAAAATATTTTTGCTCAATCATGTTCCATTTATTCAACAAATTTGTAAGGCAACACAAGTCATGCTCTTTTTAATACGTAAAGGTTCTGATTTCACTTTTGCGTTTCAATGAAAAATAAATGATTGATTGACTTATGTTTTTTTTTTATTTTATTTTGAGAATATATAAAACAACGGAATGTTTGCGGAAAGTAAATGATCACCGCGGCCCATGGCATATCCCTACCATACAAAACAAGTTCAATCACTTTTTTTAATACATTACTCTAACAGGACTTCATTTGGAGGCATACCAACTTAGATTTATATATATCTTCCCTTTTTCAAAAATTACTTTTTTTATTTTATTTAAGGATTCCATTCCGAAATTTTTTTCACGGGATTAGTCTTAGATTAAGGATTGGTCTTCGCTGCGCTTCAACTAGATACCGCACTACCCAAGAATAATAGCTTTTTTATTACGGCAACTATTAGATACTTGTGTGCGTGGCATCTTGAAACTCAATGGCATCTTTCAAATTTTGTAACATATGCGTCGTGTTATTTTACATTGAAATTAATAAAATACAAAATGCTTATTGATGATAATATGTAATCCCAGTGTCTTTCTTATTTCTTGTAGTAATATTTTTATAAAGTTTTACTTTGCAACCCGGCATTTAAGTTTCAGTTATTAGCAAAGTTTAACAGAACATGTGACACATCAACGTCACACATTGTTTGAGACTGGTTCGACAACGCTCACTTCGGCATAGTATTAGTTGCAGCACTTTGCGGCTACGCCTGCCGTATCTAGTTGGGAGCGCAGCGGAGAAAAATCCTTAATCTAACGAATAAATGTTACATGGGAATTATATTACTGAGACTCTGTTAACAGTCTGATCATTCGTTCTTCTGTCAGCGGACTGTCAATGTCAAATTATTCTTTCCAAGTTGGCCAATGACGTTCTATACATTCAGACAAATAACATCTTATAAACAAAGACAAAATATGAAGCATAACTAAAATAACACCTTAACAAGCTTTGACTGCTTTATCGACTCATTGCTGCATTTACTCCAGTTATTTAAAATATTCTTGGTTAATAAGCAGCAGTGTAAAACATTTATTCAGTTCAGTTTTCATTCGGACAGTGACAGTTGACACACGACTAAGGAGAAAAGTGTGCTTACATTGTCTTTAAGTACAATTTTGCCGTTCCACTATCAGACAGCAAATGATATGTCCTTATATGTGTAAAGAACGTCATTGAGGTGAACTCAAAAAACACTATTAAAATGTTAATTAAATTTGGAACCTTATCTCCGATTCGTAAAGCTGATTATGTTAAGAAGAATCGGCATCACAATAATTGATGTTTTCAAAATTATATTTATAATGTTAATTACAATATTATCTGCTTTACCGCAAAAGCTAGAAGACGGGCATGACAAAATATGTTAATGTTGAAACTGTAAAAATGAATCAAGATTGCGATTAAGTTTAATCCAGGCATGGAATAAACTTAATGCAATCGCACTATGGTAGTGCAAGATTAATAAGTTGTATCAGAATTGAAAAACTGAATATAAAAGAATATTGAAAGTTATTCCAAAAAAACCACAGATGACAAAAAAAATCGTAGTTTTTTGGAGATTTCTTAAAATGCCGCAATGAAATCGGTCGAGCCGTTCAAAAGTTATAACAGGTTTACATACATGCACACACACACACACACACACACACACCCACATATATATACACACATACAAATGTACGGACACCATAACGAAAATAGTCAGGGAAGCTTCCTAGTACCTTAAAACGACGATATCTGACGAAAGCTCGATTTTCGAAAAACGGGGTAAAACCAATAACTTGCCGAACTAACGAAAAATTTTCAATTTTCTTAGCGGGAAGTAAAAAATATATGCATGGATTACACTTAATGCAATCTCGCTGGGTGCAACATTAATCACAATTATCACAAAATAAATAACAATTATAAAAAAAACTCGAAATCTTTATACGATATTGAAAGTAGTACTCAATATAATAATGACATAAAAAAGGAAAACAAAACCGTTATCTTCTTGTTCCCAGTACGACAATATTATGTAAAGGCGAGAAATCCGTTTTTCCACTTGCGCGATCTTGACTTTTAATATAACTCGCTAGAAATGTGATTTTTTCGCTACAATGCTCTTTCCCGGGGCACTTTTTGTGCTCAGCGCCTGGCAACACCGCATTTTAAACGGTAATGCAATTTGCAATATTTCCTGCACGCTTTAAACCGTTTTCACTTACCGGTGAAATCCCAGTTCCCGTTAAGATTTTTATTACCATCTTTGCATAAGCAGTAGTCAATATCTTCGCGATTCGCTGAACCCTGAGTCTTGCTAAACGAATGTAATACGATGTAGTGCTGCTAAAATTTCAATCTAATGAAAATATATAATAAGCTCGTATTTGGGATCAATATTAAAATTATTTTTTCCTTTCATTAATATCTGGCAAGTGTAAAAGAGACCGTATATATGACATGACAATGTAATCTATTGAATTTTTGACGTGAAAACTTTTTGGTAGGGGAATCTTATAGGTTCGCGCCACCGACATGCTCATGGCTGGCGTACGCGTTAATTATATATTAATTTAATTGTAAATGTAAATATATTTAGTAAGACATTTTTTGGATTGGTGAAATAATATAATGAAATAATAATAAGTTTTCAAAAATAAATTGATATTAATAATTTAATTGTTTTTAAATATTAAGAAATTTCTAATTTTAATACTAAAAGTTCTAAGTTAGTACTTCTACCAGCAGTCTCTATAACTGCCAATTTTTTTATATCTCATTTCTCAAAATGGTGAGCACAATTACCATGTCGTTAAGAATTTTGGGATTTGCAAAAATCTTGCACGGCTGTATTCTCAATGCATATAATTGACCATCGAGTCGAACTTTGACCAAGTTCGACTCATCTCGTAATATATCTCATATAAAAATGCAAAATTCGTTTCAAGACATTCTTGATCCTATGAAAAATTATTATTTATTTATACCTCTCACCATATCAAAAGTGTAACTGTAAAATATTCTATAACTGACATAAATTAAATTGCACGCTGGGTTATATTTAAATTAACGTCACTTTTAGGGCTACCACTGATAATGCTCGCGAGAGTTAATTTTTATAATCTCGTCAGTATGCCATTAAATGAAACGATGTTTTTTTATGACAGTATGGGATGAGACTAGCAGAACGTTCAGCGGCTGGTAATTGATACGCCCTGCCCATTACAATACAGTGCCGCTCAGGATTAATGAAAAACCGCTTTTTTGCTGTGCGGCACTACAATTGCGCTCGTCACTTTGAGACATTAGATCTTAAGTCTTATTTGCCCAGGAAATTCACTAGCTACGGCGCCCTTCGGACCGAAACACAATAATGCTTACTCATTACTGCTTCACGGCAGAAATAAGCGCCGCTGTGGTATCCATAATCAAGCGGAATACTGTGCAAAGATGCCTCCCTCTAGTAGGGGAGGTGAGAGCCGTGAAGAGTTCAAAGTCACTAAGACAATCTTCTAAACTTCGCGTCTGGAATTGCATGAATTTATAAGGCGAAGCTATATACATCCACATCCACTCAATACTTTAGGGAGGAGGGGATGGCTGAAAAACATGAATCCAAGTCAGATGAAGCTGAGCCTACTCCTTTTATCTCGTTCTTCATCGCTTTTTTTTACATTTCATTTATGTAATGTTATTTATGACAATATATAATTTATTGATTTTTATTTTCGACTGGAATATACTGGGGGTTCATCATCAGAATTTTTCTTGGCAGCTTACTTCTGTACAGCGCACTAGGTAACACAAAGTTTATCGCTGTCATAAGAAAATATAGAAATAGAACCATCAGCCCTACTAAGCATTACCATGCAATATAGGCATGTAATTAGGTTTGATTTACCTTTATATATATATATATATATATTATATATATTAGAACAATTATAATATAGATTTCACAATTTATTTTATATGGGTGTCGAAGTACTTGGTACTTGTTCAGTTTTCTTTTCAATCGAAATAATTTATAGATTTATTATTTCAAAAAGTTTCCTACATAGACAATTTATTTGTACATTCACGTCATGGTAAGAATTTTATGCATATTTTTTCCTATTCTGTTAGGATTACATTATGATTTTACTATGGGTTATGAAAGGAATATCGGAGATCTTATCAATTTATTGAATAATATTGAACCCAGCAACGATGTTAAAACACCGCATAGTGAAAACGCGCGAGAAAAAAGGATGCTATATCATCCAGTGACCAACACTGAAGATAAGAGGGAGCAATATGGTTTAGATAATTATAAAATACAAGATCAAGATGACTTTGCAGATGTTACAGAAATAAAAAGGCGAAGCGTAGATGATTTTCCAGATGATCTGGAAATAATAAGGCGATACCTAGATGATTTTCCAGGTGAACAAGGAATAAGAAGGGGAGATCAAGAAAATTTTTCAGGTCATACTCTTATTAGAAAAAAGCGGTTTCTTACAATTAAATTTATAAAATTTATATTCAACGTGATAAGAAATATTATTGGTATGATCCTAAAATGCTTATTTCCTGATGAAACTGTGGCATAATAGTAAATATTAAAAAAAATATCTGTATTTTTATTTTTTCTATATACACTGGCCTGCAAAAGTAAGTATCACACTTTTCAAATTAATTTTTTTTTCTTAACTATAGAAGGTAGAGATTTAAGATTAAAAATGTTTTGTTGCAAATTTTATAGGCTTTAATTCTTAGAAACTAAAATTATACATTTGTAACATTTTTAATTTAAAAAAGATAAAACAATGAAAATAGACGTTTTTAGTTTAGTGTAAAAAAATTCAACTAAAATATATTACATGTTATTTAATTTTTAATAAATGGTATTGCCTCCTCAAGCTGTGATTACAGCTTCGAGCCGGTTTGGCATACTGAACACTAGGTTTTGGAGCCGATGTTGGGGAATATTCTCCCATTCTTCTACCAGGGCCTGCTTTAGTGCCCTGAGGGTAGGGTGGTGGTCTGCGATTTCTGACTAGCCTCCCAAGCTCATCCCAGGCGTGTTCAATCGGGTTGAAATCAGGACTCCTTGATGGCCAAGCCATCACGCTGATACCGACCTCCTGAATATACTCTTATACGATATGAGCCGTGTGTGGCCGGGCATTATCATGCATCAGCATCGATATTTGGTAAATACGCCCCTGCATACTCATTGAGAATCTCTTGAGCATATCTTTGCCCAGTGAGAGTGCCATTTTCTATGCTCAGTGCGATCTTCTGAAGATATGCCAGCCCATACATGTACACTGCCTCCACCGTATTGGACTCTTTCTGAGATGCAGGCTTGAAAGTATCGCTCACCAGGTCGCCTGTTAACACTTCGCCTTCCATCAGAAGTGTAAAGGGAGAATCGAGACTCATCTGCTAACAGAATTCTTGACCATTCTTCTTCATCCCACTGCATGTGTTCACGGGCGTATCGCAGTCTCGCTACTCGATGCTGTCTCTCGAGTTTTGGGCCACTCGCTGATCTTCGGGGTTTCAAATTTGCTTCAGCAAGTCTTCTTCTCACTGTTCTGTTACTAATGTAGTCCCTCCGGGTCTAAAGTAGCTGTTGCTGGACTTCAACTGCATTTTGGTGGCGATGTCTTAACACAGTGGAAATAATATAACGATCTTCTCGGGTACTGGTACACCTGGGTCTGCCATTACAAGGTCTCCTCAGATGGTGTCCAGTCTCTTCGTACCTTCGCTTTACCTTCTGGACCGTTCGTACCGTCACACCCACCATTCTTGCAGTGCGACGCATACTGATGCCTAGTTCCAGAAAAGCCATGATCCTAGCACATTCTTCAACTGAAAGAGGCATGATAAATAAATGTTATGTGCTTTTTAGCATAAATTTTTAAAACAAGACCCATCGATCTTGAAAAAAATTTAAAACAGGAAGAAAAATGTGAATGGTAAAATTGTAATTCGGAAACGTCTACTTTGAAAAAGGAATGGTTTTGTTTTTGATGTCTTTTTTCAGCCAATTCTTAAAAGTAGGTTAGCGACTATAAAGTTTTTATGTACAAAATTAAATTTTCTTTGGAGTCTTTTTTATTTCGAAAGTATATCTTGTGAACTTAAAACGTTATCCCAATTTTAAAAGTGTGATACTTACTTTTGAAGGCCAGTGTATAACATCATTCCCATTTTGATTGTATAGTTGTAGTTTAATGATATTTAAGTGTCATATTATATTAATTATTCATAAATATTAATTGATTATGAAGCATTAACCTTCCAAAAATTACATCATGTAAAATATGTTCATCTAGATGTGCTTTTATAACGAATGCTGTTTAACTTAAGACAGTGTGTAGCTGTTTATTAAAGTGAAACTTTTATTACATCGTCTCAAACTTTTTCATCTGTGTGTTGCATGTCCCGTGACGGTCGGGCGGCGCCTATAGTTCGCAGCAGCTGACCGTGTAGTGTATACACTATAACTCATTTGCGCCACGCTATTTTGTTTGTTTTTGTCAGTGTTTAATGTAAATGTTGTTTGTAAGTGGTTAATATAAATGTTGTTATTTATAAAAGTGAAACTTTTATTTGCTTTTGGTAAACAACGACACAGCTAGTAGAGTCCAAAAAATTGATCAACGAGGAAAAAGCAAAGAATAGTGCAAAAATAAATGACTTTGAATTATCATTCCAATTTTCCAGGTATAAAATTAAGATTGATAAAGCGATTTTTATACCCTTAATGGAATATAATTCCAAAAATTTTTAGTTAAAAGTCTATAATGTGAAAAAAAGTTTCAGTTTTACCGTGGTTTCATAAAACCACACAATCCTTTTTTTGTTTATTTTTCTTGATAAGCAAATTTTCTTTACTAAAAAATACTTATTTACACGATTTTAGTACTAAGATTCAACAAATTGTAATTGCAATAGTAAAATTTAAAGAAATAATAAAAATATATCAATATGTAGTAATGAAAATTATAAAATGATAGAATTATATAATAAAGCTGGTCGTAATCATATAATGGATGATAAATGGATGTAACTGTTTTATTCTTTATAAAGCTTTTTAATAGTGAACTGAGTAAACAAAACACCGCGATTTTTTGTCTTATCTGTCGAGAAAAATTACTATCTAAATAAAATACTTTTAAAGGATTAAAACGCGTGGAATTGAAACAGTTTTTCATTAGATTTTTGCGTAAGAGTTACATTTTTATTTTAGTTAACACGACGTTTCAAGACCTTTCCAGATCTCGTTTTCAGGGAGACAATAATTGCACGCGTTTTAATCCTTTAAAAGTGTTTTATTTAAATGTGTAACACTCGCGTTAATCAAAGGAAATACTAAAATTACTACCGTTGATTGAGAGTTACAAGTATTCCTGTATATGTCTTATAATTTATACTCCCTGTGTCAAGAATTGTTAAGCATGATTTAAATATAAAATATCTCTATATACTTAACTAACAATGGCATATTAGTTATGCTAATAATATAAATTAGAATTTATTTTTACTGTTCTAATCTATCAAAGATATAGTGATAGTTAATTAGAAATCAATACTCTGAATAAGCATGTTGAGAGACAAACAATTTTTGTTCTGTTGCTCAATTTCTGTTTCTGGGACCGTACCTTTATAATAAGCTACACAAGGTATTATAATATTTGTATGGTCTAAACATGTACAAATGTCGGTCAACTGCACATGAATGGCTCCTTTTGCAAGACTACTGTCACATAGAGAGACTTCTGGAGGTCTTAGATAGTTAACACACCTATACACCGAGAACACCCTATCGTACGCATGTTTGCACATACTCTCTCTCTCTCTCTCACACACACACACACACATACACATACACAAACACACACACATTTACCTCTATCCTTTGGAATTTCAAGCTTTTTAGTCACTGTGTAAGTGGAATCCTGGTGACCAGTAATACAGGTATTTTATTACCTACCACAGGCACCTGCGATGCACGACCAAAACTTATGTGTCCCCTGTATTTTCTTAAGTTTTCGCTATATTGTAATTTTGGTTGATGGTGAGAAAAAAAAGTTATTATTATAAATTAAATGTGCCTATTATTGCCCCGTGACCTTTTAAAACGAATAGGACTAAACGTTATTACGATGTTATATTTGAAAGATACCATTTCGTATATAATTCTGCTAAATATAGATCGAAACGATGTCATAATTATGAAATGGTAACGAATCAATCAAAATTCAAAAGCACTATAGAATGTTATGGCTTTTACAAAAGTTATAAATAAGCCGAAGCAATCGAGTCACATAAGTTTGTATTCATGTTAATTATTTTACCATTTTTATTTGCATCAATCATATTTTTTTTTTATTTCTGCATTAGAAATATAATATTGAAGCTTCTTTGACAAAGAAGGCGTGCTATAGTATAGTATGTGACTTTTGTCTGGTTTGGCGCAGGCCACCCAAAATAATTGTTATTTTACCACATTTAAAGCCAATATTTAAAGACGATAATTTTCCAGAATCTTTACAGTAAAAATAAAGATGGGTCAAGATAACGACTATTCTAAAGCACGGAACCTAAGTCCAAACATGTTTTTCTTTATGGAAAAAGGGACGAGACGAGCTTGACGAGCATCTGATGGAAATTGAAACGCCCTGATCATTACAATGTAGTGCCCCTCAGGATTATTGAAAAACCCAAAAATTCTGAGCGGCACATCAATTGCGCTTGTCACCTTGGGACATAAGATGTTAAGTCTCATTTGCCTAGTAATTTCACTAAATACACATAGGCAAATACCAAGGCAGTAATGTTTACACATTACTGCCTCACGGCAGAAAAAAGCACTGATGTGCTACCCATAACCTAGCCGGCATCCTGTATAAAGGAGCCTCCCGGGTATTTGGTACCATTGACTTCAAGTCTGAACATGTAAATATCCTAATATTTAAAGTATATAAATCAATAAACGCAACATCGTATGGTGTGCTTCAGCCGATGTACTAGCTGGTCCATAAGTTAAATTACCAAAAAGTAAAGAAAAATACAACAATAAACAAAAATTAGATTAATTATGAGAACCTTATCAATACGTCTTAAAATATAGGAAAACGGTTGACCCTAAAGGCCATCCCTACAATTTCATACCTATTTTTTTTTTCACGCGGTTGGCGGTAGCAGTCGGTCGAAGCAGTTTTTTGAACTCGGAATTTAGAAGTAATTCCGAAAAAACACCGTTTTTTTTTGTCAACGATAACTCACAAAAGAATCAACCGATTTTGAACGGCAATCGACGTGGTTTTTTGATGTAATGAGCTGATTCATTTTTGGAATCAACAAAAGGCAAAGCGGTTTAAAAGTTATTCCAAAACAACCACTTATGGAACACGTATTTTTTTGAAATTTACTAAAATCTATCCGAATTGTAAAGCCTACTCGAATGGTACCAACCGCGATGAAATTGCTCAAGCTGTTCAAAAGGTATAAGAGGTTTAAACACACACATACACACACACATAAGACTTACGTAGGTAAGAGAGGGCAAAAAAAGCCACTACAGTAAACTTATAGTTTTTAGTTGGAAATAGCAAAAGCTAGATTCTCCCCCCGTGAAGGAATGCCTTGCGGCGATTCCAGGGGGCTAGGGAGATAGAAGAAGAGGCGGTTTTTTAGTCGGTATTGCTCTTCAGATCAATACGATCACGAGCTTATGATACGTAAAAGTATTTTCCCCTCAGAGAAAAAAAAAGGACCTTCCTAGGACCTTAAAACGTCGAGATCTGTTGAAAACTCGGTTTTCGTCCCGAATTTACGAAAATTGACAATTTTTTTAGCAGGACATTAAAAATATATGCCTGGATTATACTAAATGTTACCTCGCTCGGTGCAACATTAATCACATTTATCACAATTCGAAAACTTAAAACGATATTGAAACTTGTACTCAATATAATAATAACATAGAAAAGGAAAACAAATCCTTATCTTCTCGTTCCCAGTACGACAATATTATGTAAAGGCAAGAAATCCGTTTTTCCACTTGCACGATCTTGACTTTTAATATTACTCGCTAGAAATGTGATTTTTTCGCTACAATGCTCTTTCCCGGGGCACTTTTTGTGCTCAGCGCCTGGCAACACCGCATTTTAAACGGTAATGCAATTTGCAATATTTCCTGCACGCCTTAAACCGTTTTCACTTACCGGTGAAATCCCAGTTACCGTTAAGATTTTTATTACCATCTTTGCATAAGCAGTAGTCAATATCTTCGCGTTTCGCTGAACCCTGAGTCTTGCTAAACGAATGTAATAAGATGTAATGATGTTAAAATTTTAATCTAATGAAAATATATTTTAATATTAAGCTCGTATTTGGGAACGATATTGAAATTATTTATTTCTTTCATTAATATATGGCAAGTGTAAAAGAGAACGCATACGAGTATATCACATGACAAAATAAACTATTGAATTTTTGAAGTAAAAACTTTTTGGTAGGGGAATCTTATAGGCTCGCGTCACCAACATGCTCATGACTGGCGTACGCGTTAAATATATAATTAAAATAAATGTAAATATATATAGTAACATATTTTTTTGGATTGGTGCAATCTCTTGAGTTCGCGTCACCGAAATGCTTATTTTTAGCAATGTATCTGTCGTTATATAGTTGACGTATTGTGCAACATTAGTTCTGTGTATATCTTATTAGTAAAATTGACCGGATTTAGTGAAAAGTTTAATATGTATGTACTCTGCATTGTTGACAAAGTGTTTCTGTTTGATTAAGATATTATTGAAAATAAGTTTTCAAAAATAAATTGATATTAATAATTTAATTGTTTTTAAATATTAAGAAATTTCAAATTTTAATACTAAAAGTTCTAAGTGAGTACTTCTACCAGCAGTCTCTACAACTGCCAATTTTTTATATCTCATTTCTCAAGATGATGAGCACAATTACCATGTCGTTAAGAATTTTGGGATTTGCAAAAATCTTGCACGGCTGTATTGACAATACATATAATTGACCATCTGGTCAAAGTTTTACTCATCTCGTAACGTTTCTCATAAAAAAATGCAAAATTCGTTTCTAGACATTCTTGATCCAATGAAAAATTATTATTTATTTATACCTCTCACCATATCAAAAGTGTAACTGTAAAATATTCTATAACTGACATAAATTAAATTGCACGCTGGGTTATATTTAAATTAACGTCACTTTTAGGGCTACCACTGAAATATGCTCACGAGAGTTAAGTTTTATAA
Organism: Leptidea sinapis; assembly: GCF_905404315.1. Classification (NCBI taxonomy): domain Eukaryota; kingdom Metazoa; phylum Arthropoda; class Insecta; order Lepidoptera; family Pieridae; genus Leptidea; species Leptidea sinapis. Next base: position 2,891,285 of record NC_066281.1, on the reverse strand, counting down.
TCTCGTCATTATTTCATTAAATGATTTGATTTTCCTTTTCTAGGCAGCCAGTAGACCAGCGCACTATAGGTACAACTTATAGAAAAAAGTGTATCACTGTTATAAAGAAAATATAGAAATAAAACCATCAGCCCTACTAAACATTAACATTTTTTTATGGAATAGGACGACAAACGAGCGTAGGTACGGGTCACCTGGTGTTAAGTGATCACCGCCGCCCACATTCTCTTGCAATACCAGAGGAATCACAAGAGCGTTGCCGGCCTTTAAGGAAGGTGTACGCGCTTTTTTTGAAGGTCTGTTCCCTTGCCTTTCCCAGAATACGACGGGCAGCCCGAGTCTTTGAGTACCGCTGTCATATTTTGGTAGAGGGGGGGGATCCGGTCCTCGACACTAACATATGCGAAACATAGCGGCACTAGGCCGTATAATTTTACACGAGCAATATCGCAGCGACATCTTTCGTTCACCTACGATTCGTATTCACGTGATTTCAATCGCACGTTCGAGAAACGATCCTATCCAAAAATCGCTAAAGCGTATTCACGTCAGCTAGACGGACTTCAATCGTTGTGTCAGTGGTATTCTGCTATATTTTTACAATCGGTTACAAACGATTTAATGTCAAATCGAACGTCCGAGAAGTCGCTGAACTGAAGTTAGTAATTTGCAGTTGTTGGCTGTTGAAAGTTTTTTCATAAACATAAATATCAGCTTGTCTTGGCTACTTTTGGATCTTTCCGAAAGGGAAGACCGGCGAAGAGAACGTCGACGCCGAAATAATATGAGGATCAACAAATATCATGCTTTCGAAATGACAGATACGGAGTTCGTGAAAACATTTCGCTTTACCAAGGATTTAGTCCTTGGTCTTATTAAAGACCTCGTTCCTCTAATTCCAGGAAAGCGTAATACTGTACTTACTGTTTCCTATTTAGGTTAGTAGTTACCAAGAAAGATCTTAGTAGGTACTTAACTGACTAGATATTTACTATATTTAAGACTAATTAAATAAATTATAAAATGTGCTTTTTTACATTATAGGTATTAATAGCACTAGCATTTTATGCTACAGTATCTTACTAAACCATTGTTGGTCAGAGTAATTTCAACTCAGTAGGTATCTCAACCTACAGTATCTAGACTCTAGAGCAGTCAGCAGTGTGACAGGTGACTAAAGCACTCAATGATGTTGAGTTATTCAAAAAAACATATTTATTTTCCTCTTACTCGGGATGGGAGAGATAGAATAAAGAGAAGGTATTCATTTACCTTTACCTATGTTATTGGACTAATTAAATACCCTACTTAATTATTTATTAAATATTGTAGGTACTTATTACAGCTTTTATGAAAAAACTAAAATAACTCAGTAAGTAATTCAAGCTTACGCACGGTTACAATCTTCTTCAAGCTCGTTTTGTTTAATCGAACAAAACGAGACGAGAAAGAGTTACCTACACTAGGGCGATTAATTTCTGTATAAAAATAATTATACCTTACCTTTTTACTGCTCTAAGGCTTCAAATATTGTTATGTTGAGTACTAGTAACTGAGTAAAAGACTCTGATATCATAATAAACATATTTAAAAGAATAAGGTAGAAAATAAAGGAATAGTAGAATTAGACTGGCAATGTCCTATCGCAAGTCGTCGATAAGTCGCTGAGTTTCAGTCCTATTGAGTTGTCGTCCTATCGAATCAGTACGTGAATACCAATTTTGGACCAAGTTTCAATAGGACGACTTCTGAACTACAACGATTTTTGGATCGTTAGAATATACGTGAATCGGCCTACCGGACGAGTCTGGCCCGATTGTGCTGACGTCATATCACGGCAGCGTGACTGTCCCACATTTAAAAGTGTATCGCTAATAAGTAGCAGCCCTAGTATACATTACCATGCAATATAGGCATGTAATAAGAAATACATGATCGAACAATTAGGTATGATTTACCTATACATATATAAAAGAACAGTTATAACATAGATTTCACAATATATTTTATATTGGTAAGGAATTAGTTAGTACTTGTTTAGTTTTCTTTTCAATCGAAATAGAAATAGTTTATAGATTTATTATTTTAAAACTTTTCTTACATAGACAATTTCCTTGTACATTCACGTCATGGTAAGAATTTTATTCATATTTGTTCCTATACTGTTAGGATTACATCATGATTTTACTATGGGATATGAAACGAATATCGGAGATCTTATGAATTTATTGAATCATATTGAACCGAGCAACGATGTTAAAACACCGCATAGTGAAAACACGCGAGAAAAAAGGATGCTATATCATCCACTGATCAACACTGAAGATAAGAGGGAGCAAAATGGTTTAGATAATCATAAAATACAAGATCAAGATAACTTTGCAGATGTTACAGAAATAAAAAGGCGAAGCGTAGATGATTTTCCAGATGATCTGGAAATAATAAGGCGAGACCTAGATGATTTTCCAGGTGAACAAGGAATAAGAAGGGGAGATCAAGACATTTTTTCAGGTCATACTCTTATTAGAAAAAAGCGGTTTCTTACAATTCGATTTATAAAATTTATATTCGAGGTGATAAAAAAAATTATTGAAATAATACGAAAATGGTTATTTCCTGATGAAACTGTGGCTTATAGTAAATATTTAAAAAAATAAATATCTGTTTTGCACGTAATTCTTATTTTAATATTGGCCTATATTTTATAAAGAAAAATTAGGAATTTATTATGTAAGACCAACCTCCTAAAATCTGCATCATGAAAAATATAATCATCTAGGTGTTCATTCAAAACAAATGCTCTTCAAATTAATACATGTAGCTGTGTATTTTGTTATTTTCTTAGTAATTGAATTTATAATATTATTTAACATTATTCACTGTAAAACTTTATAGGTCATTTAAGGCCAGTCAGGATGAAGTACAAAAGTTACAATAGCATTCACATGAGTGTAACAATATTCATTAACAATAAATTTAGAAACATTAATTCCAACTATCTTTATCATTCAAATAATCCTTCACATTATAATAGGCCTTAGATGATAATTACTTTTTACGATACATTTAAATTTTTGAATTGGTAATGTCTTAATATCATTTGGGAGTTTATTATATAATATAACACAATCCACTTTAAAAGATTTAGTAATTTTACGGAGCCTAGTAGATGGAATTGCGAGTTTTTTCTTATTTAGTCCACAAAACTGACTTCAACTGTATGGATTGCAAAGTAGTAACTACAACACAACAAAACACGATTAACAAACAAGCTTGATAAAAACAGGACTAATTCTAACAGCCAATAACAAGAATAAAAAAAAATTAATAGATTACTTACTTGCTAACTTATCTATGTACTTAATTTATTTTTTATTTTGGGTGTATTGTCACAGAAGATATGTATAGCATCTCTGTAATAATTTGCAAAAAATTGCATTCTATATAGCGGACTATGATCACCGAGTTTGGTTCTGCTTTGTGGCAAACAGAAAGTCTTGCGATTATGTAAGCGGCTACAATCAAGAGGCACAACGAACTTTAAGCGTTCAAGTAATTCAGGCGCGTCAATGTGTCCCTTCATTAGCTTTGCCAAGAAAATAACATCTGCAATCTTTCTGCCGTCTTTAAGTGATTTCTTTTTATAGTAAGAGAGACGAGAGTCGTACGAAAACAATTTATTACATTTGAAGTCTTTGTAAGATAGATGGTGTAGAAACCGTTTTTGAATTCGTTCTATTCTATCGGAATGAACTTGAAACCCTGGACTCCATACCGTGCTGCAATAGTTTATTTAGATAATATTAATATATAATATATATATAATTATTGAGCTAGTAGTAATCACTTATGGATTGTAACTTATGGACAATAGAAAACCGAGCGAACCAAACACCGCGGTTCTTTGTATTATCGGATGAGAATAACCAAAACCGTCGTTTGAGATTTTGGATGAGACTTTCAACTTGTGCTGCTTATGTCAAAGATTGCTAAACGTGATTCAAATAATCAATCCCTTTATGTAACAATGACGCATAAATTGCACTAATACTTTGAATTCGAAATAGTTTTTCCAGTTTTAAACTATCAAATATTTGAGTGTTAGTATTTACTATATATTTTATTCAAACAATGTTTACAATACTAAAACTACATTAAATTAAAACTATCATGGCGGGGATGTACCAAGAATACTGGCAGAATTTTCACGTTGGATAGCTAGGCTGATCCGTTCACCGAAATAGCTGCAGGCGCTTGGGTTTCCATTGGCCCTATTGAGGCGCGTGGATAGTACATTCTCGGCCTCTGAGCAAAACAGGGCAAGGGTCTCGACATCAAACGGCACAAAGATATAAGACTCACTGAGACCGACATATTTACGACGCTGTTTTCGGCAGTCGAAGCAGCAGCCCCAGCACCAACTGATGTAACTTGGACATGAGAAGGAGCCAGAGTGTCGACGCAAGTCGCGTCCCACACCAGCGTCAGGTATTGGTTAAATTGAACTCGATACCTCTGAAATAGTGTCCTAAGAGACAGACAAGTAAATATACCTATTATTAGCCCCGACAAATTTAGAAATAATAAGACTAAACTTAATGTTAATGTAATATTTCAATGAAAGCTTTTCTTGTATAATCCCGCTAAATATTGATCTTAATAATGATGAGGTGGCAACGAATCAATCAAAAGTCAACAGCATTTATAAAGTTATGGTTCTTACAAAAGTTATAAATATGGTAATTCAACATAGTGTTCATATTATTATTTTTTTCTTTTTTTTTCTTATTATGTTTAATCAATCATATCAATTCTTCTTCTTTCGAATCGGAGGAAAATGATCTCCTCATGGTAAGTGAAACTCGCTGGCCGTTACAATGCAGTGCCGCTCAGAATTCTCGTTACACTGAGACATAGGGATAATGTCAAGGCCCATAATTTTTCCCCATTAAACTAGACCGCTGGTACATATACCTTATCTCTCCTCCCACACTGGTAGATGTGAAACTGGCAGTATATAAATAAATAATATAAGTCTACGTCCTCCGTTTGTTATACATTAAAAGACTTCACAGGGAATATTCAGCCATAAATACTAGGACTCGCTGATCGCAAATTCAAATAAAAATTCACAAAACCATATATATATATATATATTAAGGTTTCTTGCACAATGAATATGATGCATTGTCATTGTCTGGTTTTGCGCAAGCCACCTTAAATTGTATAAAATCATTTTAGGCTAAGTTGTAATGTTATTTAAAGATGGGCTGGGAGTTTCTTATCAGTTTTTCTCTGCATGTGATAGCCCCTTTACCAACTGATGTTGCTTCATGACGTACCAAGTGTTGTTGCAATATGTTATGTTTTTGTCACTCCTTATGGTAATAAATATACTTCTATTCAATTCATACATATTCATCACTATCCACTGTTTCATGCATCAGCAGTATTCTCTAAAATACCATGAATCCCATAGAATACACAGCATAGTGATCGGTAACTGTAATATTTATTAAAATCGTTATTGTTTACTAGCCTCAAGCAAACCTGATTCTACAACACGCCACAAATCATGATATCACCACCACCTTCTGGATGTATAGCGTTCCTACGCAGTGTGGTTTTTAAGGAACTTTCTTCCACGCACAACCAAGCTGTGGAATGAGCTTTCTTGTGCGGTGTTTTCAAGACTATTGTTACCTTCAAAAAAGCGCATATACCTTTCTAAAAGGTTGGCAACGGTCCTGTCATACCTCTGGTGTATCAAAAGAATGTGGGCGGCGATGATCAATTAACTCCTCTTCCATAAAAAATAGAAAATTCAATATTTTATGGTGAATAAGTATCCAGTCTAAGTAATTTTATGGCCTACCTTTACGTTTACATAATATTCACATTCCTAATCTTTGCCACTCGCAAATCTTATGAGAACATTTCTCAAAGTAAACCTACATTACAAGGTAAAATTAGCCAGAGGCTTTTGACAGGGAGCACTGGATGAAAATGTAAACGAATTTAATTCAAAGGAAAATCTCTTGTTAATACTGGGTCATATTATATTGTAAAGCGTTCATTGAATAGGTGAGATGTTGTTTCCTCAAATGTTTATACGGATTAAATTAAATTAATCGCATTAATCTTTGTAAAATAAATAAAAGTTTCAATTCTTCTACTGAGAGTATTGGAATAAAATTTAATATTGTAGAAAAAAGTATAAATGTGTGTACCTATTACCTAACATAACCTATAAAGAATTTTATTTTTTTATCATTTATTATTTATTTAGTACATGTTGCAAGCATCGACCAGTTATTCTAATTTAGCAAATAGTTAGTTAATTCTTACAGTTCTTCATATAAGATACAAGTATTTATTATTTGGTGATGAATAATAACATCGCAGAAAAAATAACTGTTAACATATTAAAATATTAGAGCGGTAACTCATAAACGCTAAAGTAATTCTGAGTTTATCAACTTAAATGTTATTTAAATTTAGCAAATAACTAGTTAATTATAACAGTAAGTGATCATGTGAGAAACACGTACTGATTATTTGGTGATGAATAATAACATCGCAGAAAAAAACTGTTATATTAAACATACTGAAGTATAGTAAGTAACTTTATTACTCATAAACGCTAACGTAACTTTATCAACTTAAATGTTAATATTAAAGTGGAAAGCTTTCCTAGTAAGGCCGTAGAGTGTCCTACTTAGAAGGCTGTTTCAACAATAATTAACCTCCTGTACCATTAGAGTGACCAGAAGGCTCGATAATTAACTCAACGTTTATGCATCCTTTTTCTCGAAATCCGGAGTGTGATTAAATGTTTTTTTTTTATTGTGTTGAGTTGAATGACTGGCGTTAGTCCACAGTACAATAATTTTCAAGGACTTTTACTTACTTATTATGAAATATCAAAATGAACTTATTTAGACAAAAGTAAAATGAATCAAATCAAATCAAAATGACTTTATTCACCTAGGTTGAGGAAATGACGCATATGATTTTTTATGTGTTTTTTCTTTTTACCAGTTGCCACCACTTCGGAAAAGTTTCAATGTGAAAAAGTGGCGAGAACCTAATTTCCACTCTTATTAAGCAGCATTTGTAGCTTCATCTTCATCAACTTCGTCTTACAAATTAATTTAATTATAGTTAAATGTAAAATAATGTAACAAAAATACTCAAACGTCATATTTGTAACTTGTATATAGTTAATTGAGTACGTATATGTATATAGAGCTATATTTATTCAAACAAAACAAATCTTATAACTATAATATTTTATCAATATTAAATCAAAACTATCATGTCGGGGAGGTATACCAAGAATACTAGCAGCATTTCCGCGTTGGATAGCAAGGCTGATCCGTTGACCGAAATAGCTGCCAGCGCTTCGGTTTCCACTAGCCCTATTGATGTGCGTAGATAGTACTTTGTACATTCTCCGCGCTTCTGGCCCCACGAGAAAAGTGTCCACACTAAGCGGCACAAATGCTCAAGACTCACAGAGACCGACATATTTGCGTTTTGTGCTGTCTTTGGCAGTCGAAGCAGAAGCCCCAGCACCAACTGACGCAACCTTGACATGGGAAGGAGCCTAAGTGTGGACACAATTACATCCAACAACAGCGTCCTTCCCCGTGTAAAACCACCAGGGGCATTGCAATTGCGGCGGATAATACCATATGGATCTAAAACAGCTGGTTTATTAAGAGCGGCAAATGCCCTGCGGATGACTTCCTTAATGCTGGCGTCGCGACTGATACGGCCTGCCGATTTTAGGCAAGATAACACGTGATGCCCAAGAGTATCTTACTAATCTAATTGAGTACTATACAAAACAATTTTCTATTCACTGTATCTTTTTTAAATATAATTTTCATAATTTTTAGAGTCATCCGTCAAAAGTCCATTCCTTAAGTGTCTAATAAGAACTATTGCTAAAAAGCCGGTTACTATCGCTCTCGCAAACATATTTTATTTTATCATACCTACTGCGTTATTATAACACGTGGTTGACCAATGGCTTGAGCCCTAAAACTCAAAGCTTATTCCAAAGTTTAATTTGATCTTCGCTTTTGATTTTCTTCCTCACGAATTATAAAAAGAATGTTAGGAAAATTATAAACTGAAGCATCACTCAAAAGAATCATCTAAAACTTTATATACCTGCATAAATTGAACCACATTCATCGCCAACCTTTATCCGTGAACTGAAATTAAAGAAGTTGTGGAACTTTTAACGCCGGACCACTGAAATTCTCTATAATACGCGGGTTTCATTAATAAAATTAAATCTGCTATATAAAATTACTGCAGAATTTTGAAGAAATCTTTCCAAATTTACTCTAAGCATATAAAAATCTGTTATGACTGATTTCATTTTGAATAGGTCTATCTGAATTACATCTTTGAATGTAGGTAAATCCTTTTGGACTCAGGCTTAATATTCTTGTAGGTTTTCTTTGTTGGACAATGTATCTCGTAAAGAAATATGACTATGACAAAATATGTGAATATAATCTTTGTTATTGGATTCATAGTCTAGACTTTTCTCTCCAGTGGGAGGTTCCTTTGCACAGGATGCCGGCTAGATTATGGATATCACAAAGGCGCCTATTTCTTCCGTGAAACAGTAATGCTTAAATTGCAAAAGTTGAACAGTAATACAATGCCGTTCTGGATTCTTTTTCAAGAATTTTTGGGTTTTTCAACCCAAAAATTCTGAGCGGCACTACTATTACGCAAGTCATCACGAATATTGTTATTTTTGGAATCGGTGTACCTAAGAATATTTTGCTGAGTAGAAAATGTTTATAAGTTTTTTGATAACAGAATTGGAAGAGTTATTTTCCTTTTGGGTTTAGGAATGAAAGTGAAATAGCTGAATTAAAATATTTTTGAAGTGAAAACTTCTTGAGTTGAGCACTTTTCTAGGGATGTACTTCCTACTTCCGCCGGGTCCCGCTCTCGCCTCTCGCCTCCTCACGACTCAAGCACATCTCACCTATAACTATATATGTAGTTAGAAACCTATCTTGGATGAATCCAACTCCAAGAATTACAATGATCGTAACTAGAATTAGATTAATTAATTTAATTGTATTAAAATACGCAATTATTTTTATACTTTTGAATATTATATGTATTGTTTTGGAATAGTGTTTTTGAAGTCGGTTGAAATATTTTTATTTTATGATTTTTTGTGAATTTGAAGTACACTAACCAACAATTTGTCTAAATATGTATAGATATACTAAATTTTTCAATGAGGCAATGAAAAATTATCACTCACATTCGTGTTTTAATACCCCTTATTACACAACAGTTGCATAGATAATTAAGAGGTATTTCTAAGCTCTTACAACTTCTAAACGTTTATATTAAAATGTTTCATGTTTATCTCCTACCCCACTTATACTTACTGCCATATTTTATAGGATTACACAACCACTAAAGATTTACGCAAATAATTCCAACAAGCTTAAGAAATTCAATGATGAATTCATAATTTGTTTATTACTCTAATGAAAAGTAACTCTACATTTGTCATACGTACTGCCACACTAGAAAACATCCAACTCACTATCTCGTTAGTGAAACTTTTAATTATAATGAAGTTTGATGCCATGACATCGTTACTCATATTTGCTGCGTCACATATTATATGAGTTCTGTAGAGCACAAGTACATTAAGTGTGTTTTGTTGAACTACAGAATATAATTTAATAAGTCGAATTGTTTCGTGCTATTCTTTACCTTATAAACGACAGCGTTACATTATTTGAATTGTGAAATATTTTCACGTGAATTAATTAGCCGAAGAACTACGGTGAAATTTATTTCACTAGACACTCTTGTATAGAAAAGTATTAATTTCCACATTTCTGTCACGTGGCGTCGCTATGAGTTGACCTAGTTCCTACGATTGTCAGACGCTTGACCCGGCGAAGGGCAGATGAACTTATACGTTTTTATTAAAGTTTTATTTAGCTTAACTGAATCTAGATGTTATAGTATTTGCATATGATAACGCATTTAACCCGCGAGGTGCCAATCAGACGCCTGACGTCTGCTATCACAACTACCGTTAAGTGCCAAACCAGACGTCGTACGTCTGCTTGGCACACAACGATAGCAGATATTTTTTCGTTAAATATACACAGAGTAAGACAAGTACACGATATACCACAAGAAAGGTAATTTAACAGACTATAAAAGTAAGAATATTTAATTTTAAAATTTTATCTGTGTAAATACGACAAGCCGTCAAAATGCGGTGAGCCGTTTAGCCTTACTTTAAACGAAATTTGTTTAAATTACGCAATATCTATTGTTTATGTAATCTAACAAAGCGCTAGTTTGTTTAATAACAAAAGCATTGACGTTCGTTTTTATAAACAAGCCGAAACACTTCAAAAGCAATAAATTTTATTGTAACACGAGCCCGTTGAAATTGGCGTCGGTAACGCGCGGCGGCTTAAGACGGGCATGTGCGCCACGCGCTTTGTGGCAGCTTAGCCAGTGACGGGTTAACTTTTTATCTGATTCATTTATTTTTCCTTTGATTATTATTATTTAGATAAATCACATAATGCCTTTATGCACCCAATATCTATAACTATGTTTTTACTTATTAGTTTACATTTTTTTGACTTCCTCGTGTAAGGTATTTGGTAATTGAAGTTTGAGTATTATTGTTGCATCACTTTGCATATATTGTAATTAAAATGATTTATGAATTTTATTGAAAATAAGCACTTGCAATATAATTCTGTTTTGAAAAAAGCAACCTTAGAGTTTCTTGCTCGTTCTTCTCTAAGGAAATCTGCCTTCCGAACGATCTGTATGAAAAAATGAGATATTTTAAGTAAAATGCAATTTACCTCCGAAATAATAATATTTTTGATTTGATTTAATAATTGCAACACTTTTTTAACTTACAATGCCAGCTAGGTGAGTACCAGAGTAACAGCTTTTTCAGCCGTCAAACAGTTGTATTCGGGCATTATTTGAGTTCTAAGGGTTGGTCGGTTTGAAGTGCGTTAGTGAAATTAATGAACTACTGAGACTAAGTAATATCTTATGTCTCAATTAGATGAGTGCAAACTCTGCGCAGAATTTTGGATTTTACAAGAATTCCAAATATATAATCATCATCGGAACTAAATTATAATGGACAGGAATCACATACACTTTTCGTGCGTACTCTTTTCATCTCATAACATAAGAATAAAAAAATTACTAAACGCCTATATAACAGACTCAGACGTATGTAAACATATTAATAGTCAGTGTATTGACCGTATAAAAAAAAATCACTTTATAATAATTAATGTTCAAATTATTATAATATACCGATAGAAATATATAATAAATGGGTATTTTATCTTTTAAAATGCACTTTATCATAGTTTTTGATACTCACATTATTGAAGAAATTGCTAAAGCGTTTTCTTCTTATTATGAATTAAGATTGTTCATAAGAAGCCATACATTATTCTGATATCTGACTAAATGAAACTTATTCATTTATAAGTGTATGAAAATTGACCTTAAATGTGACGCTTCTGTGATAACTCTACGAAATATCATAATATGTATCATACTTACATACATCACCAGAGGGAGGCTCCTTTGCACATGATGCCGGCTAGATTATGGGTATCACAACGGCGATTTTTTCTGCCGTGAAGCAGTACTGTGTAAGCATTACTGTGTTTTGGTCTGCAGGGTGCCGTAAATTAATAAGCAAACGTGACTAACCATCGTATGTCTCAAGGTGACGAAGTGCTGCTTAGAATTTTTGGGATTTTCAAGAATCCTGAGCAGCAATGCATTGTAATGGGCAGAGAGTATCAATTACCATCAGCTGAACGTCCTGCTCGTCTCATCCCTAATTTTGATAAAAAAAATCTTAATAAATCCCCGCAAATTGAAAATGGGTCAAGCCGCCATCTTGCTTGCGTCATAGTGACGCCAAGCTTACACTTCAAAAAACACCAATAAAAAGTATCGTTTGCAAACAGACTGCGTGCTAAAATCACGCAACCGTTAATATTAAAGTTTCAGCTCTGTTATACGCGGAAGTTATTGAAGTAAAGCCTTCATTTCGTGGGTATTGAATGACTGAGCTGTCACGCTCGGTTAGTTACGCTCACTCGGGTAAATACGGCTCGAGTCGGCTAAGGAAAGTGCGATCAATCACAGAAGAATGTACCACAATAATTTGTATACACAATTATAATCATATATTGAATACTAGCTGTCTCGACAGACGTTGTTACATAATAAAAAAAATACCGTTTTTATGAATTTGTCAATAATATTTCATAACGTCATGAATAATTTCGTAAGATATACTCCCTGCTGTCCAATTGTTTTACATCAGAACTGTCAAACAGTGCGTCAATAAATTATCTTATTGAAAATATGTCCATACAAAACAAATATTGGAAATAAAAATAATTATGGGTCCCAAATCGAAATAAAAACTATCCTATCTCTCACGTTGGACTAAACTGCACTCTATGAAGTAAACCTCATTAAAATCCTTTCATTATTAATTCAAAATTTATTGTGGGGTAGGGCCGCAGATATTGATAACATATTTGTGCTGCAGAAAAGGGCAACTCGAGCAGTCTATAAAATGCGTTTAAATGATTCATTGAGAGAAAACTTTAGTGAAATTAATATTATGACAGTACACTGCCTACGTACATATACGAGAACCTCCTGTAAGCTCATAAACATATTAGCCAATTTAAAACGAATAGTGATGTACGTAATGTCAATACTCGAAACAATCATAAACTCGCAATTCTATCTACTAGGCTCCGTAAAACTGCCAAATCTTTTATAATAATAAACTCCCAAATGATCTTTAATGTTACCTATTAAAAAATTAATTGTATCGTAAAAAATAAATTAACATCTAAGGCCTATTATAATGTGAAAGATTATTTGAATGATAAAGATAGTTGGGATTAATGTTTCTACATTTTGTTAATGAATATTGTTATACTCATTTAAATGCTATTGTTACTTTTGTACTTCATCCTGAGTGGCACTAAATAACTTATAAAGTTTAATAAAGTGAATAAAGATTTTTTTTTAATTTGAATTCGAATTAGTGTAGGAATTCACTGGAAATAAACATCAGGACACTGGATTTATATATATTAAGATATTATATTTCATATATTATTACTTTAGTAATAAAAGAGCATGGTGCTGCAATTGCGAAATTAAATGAACTCATGGGTAGAACTTTACTGTATTCATAAAAACATATCGAACAAGTATGTAGAATAACAACAAGTAAAGAATAAATAAATCATATTTTCTTATAATAAAGTAAAAAATTAATACATTTAAGAAACAAGATTTTAATCTTGCCTCCATGGACACTACTCACCTACGAGTTCGGAACGGCTATGGACCGGCGTGGGACAAGTAGGTGTCAGTAACGCTAGGCAACGCTACGCTATGCTACGCTACGCCTACGATAGCACACGTTTTCTAGATTACTTACAGGTTGCTGTTGTTAAAATTATTATATTATTAAAGTGATTTATGTATTTTTATTTTTGATTTTATGATGACAGTTAAATAGCTTTACCTTCTATTTGTGCGCTTATTTAATATCACTGTATACTAAAAAAAATGTATTTTGTTTAATTAATCCCACCTTCAAAGAAATTTTCAGTTTGTAATATACAATTAACTCCGTAAAAACACAATGTATAAGAGACAATCACACCCAAACAGAGCCGATGTCAAAGATAAATAGTTTGTGAGTGTAGAGCATTAATAGTTTGTAAAACAATCGATATTCCACATTCATATAAACTTTTTTGTGCAAAAGTGTGAGAAAATATTTTTTTACAATACACATAGATTGCGAAGCTTCTATAATTACACAAATTAAAATTGAAAACAAAATTTATGAACGATGTGGGACTCGAAACCAATCCAATTACATAATTATAAAATTGAGAGATCCGTAGGAGAACCAAAGTGATAGATAGAGAACCCTGGGATAGCCCAGGTGATTGTGAAACTAAAGTGGCAGTGGGCAGGGCACAAGCTCGACGGGTAATACAGTCATCGAGCAGCGACCATGTACCTGAAGACACAGTGTTTGTAGGCCCCCCAAAAGATGGACTAATGATCTGGTCAAGATCATCGGAATAAGTTGAATGAAGGCAGCGCAGAACCGATTGTCGTGGAGATGTTTGGTGGAAGGAAGTCTTTGTGCAGCACAGAACGTCTTTCGGCTGAAATTATGAATGATAAACTGCTCCTTTTTGATATCAACTTTGGTATTATAATAGAAATGACGGAACAAACATTTTATTAACAAGATATTAGTAAGTATAATCTAGAAATACAATGACGTTCTATACATATGGACATATCATTCGCAGTCTGATAACGGAACAGCAAAAGTGTGCTTAAAGCTAATGTAAGCACACTTTTCTCCTTAGTCGTGTGTCAACTGTGTGTCAATCAACAAGCCTAAGTGTGCTATAAAAAATGCTCAAATAATACATTAACGACTCAAAAAAAGATGGTTTGACTTATCATCGGTAAGATTATTTTATTATACAAAATTGATATGCAAAAAGCGGAAGTAATTTAATAAAACGAATATTTTTTTGATTAAATATGGTACAATATTATTGACAAGTCCCCAGACAAGACCCGCTTGTCAGAATGGGACTGGTGAAAGGACACAATCAGAAATGTATAGACATAGCAGTCTATTTATTTATTTACTTATTTATTATTGCAAGGAAACATAACAAACACATCACAAGAACTGAACAATATAGGAAAGAGATACAAAATATAGTAGTTTCACAAATACAATAATAACAAAAAGAAAAATCAAAGGTATACAGTCACAAACGCAAACATTCACAGAAGTAACTAATTTGATTATGCACATTGATACAAAAGATGAAGAAAAATGAAATTAATTAAACTTGGGGCAACGATAACAACGACTTTAATTTTAATTCTAAACTGTGTCTGAACACAGCAGGGGAGCACGAAAATATGTCGTCGAAGATGATTGATATGAGTCGAAGGTTATTATGGTGTCATATGTGGCATGTGCCATATTTCGGCTTTGATTTTGTATGAGGTGCATTGTCTATATATCTATATATAATAGAACTTCATTGTAGAAATCAGATTAATGTTACTAATCAAGACAGAACAACTATCCATTCAAATCTTCCATCTCCTAAGCTTAAATTATTAAGTACTACTTTCAATCCAAGTCGAGTGAAATTAAAAATCACTTACTACGATTTTAATCTCGAGCTGTCAGCACACTCTTAACTCTTAAATGGGCATTAAAATTCACCTGATGTTGAAGTGGAAACGTTCAATTCTCTCATTCAGGTCACCAGTTCAAGACTAGTTGTTCACGTCTACAATTCTTCATTAAAATGTTCAATTAAATTAAAATCTTAGAGTTTTATTATTCAAAAGAAAAACCTGATCAAGACAGACTTGCACACGATGCCTTCCATACCATCGTTGCAATTGTGTATTTAACTGTGTTTGTGGCTCAAGAATTAACATAAGTAAGTTTTTGATACGCCATGCCCATTACAATGCAGTGCCACCCAGGATCCTTGTAAAACCCAAAAATTCTGAGCGGCACTAAAATTGCGCTCGTCAACTTGAGACATAAGATGTTAAGTCTCATTTGCCCAGTAATTTCATTGGCTACGGTGCCCTTCAGACCGAAATACCAGTGGTCAATACCACTACAATAACTTTTATCTATAAAATAATGATTCAAGTATTTTATTTTTAACTGTAACAAATATTTTCTGTTCTACAAAACTCACTTTCCCCTGTTCCCTCTTTAAGCATATAACAAGCTCCTTTAACATAACCTAATATACTCAGGTCTAACTAATGCGTTCACGTGAGGGTCGGTTGGGACAAGGTCGTTCAGTTAGTATGCGATACACGCCCCGAATTTAACGGTACGAGCTGACCCGAGTGCACTCACACACGGGGACACTTTAATGGATTTTCAAGTATTATCATTAAAAAGTAGGGCTGGGATAATGGAGATAATATTTTTTTCCTTGTTTTAGTTACAGACTCCACGTTGACCTAAATTGCGTTTAAACATTCTTAGATTTGAACATTCTAGACGTTATGCTGGTTTAAGTTTTCATTATTATTTATTAGATTTGAGGCGACATCGAGCTCCCAGTGAAAGCAGGATGAAAAAAGCGTGGCAGCTCTTGTTAGGATGGACGTATAAGGCGCGAATATAAGTATTACTGTCCTATTATTTAAAATATGTTCATACTTGGTCAATTTGACGTGTATGTCAAAAAGATGTAGTTCGATAATTGGTAGCGCCAGTTGCACACATAAGATAAAACCTATTCTCTAACCCATAACACCTTCATCATTGCCAACTTAGCCGGTACAACTAAAGAATAATTTGCAAACCGCGACATTTATGGTCGCGGTTCGATGATGGCTTTGAACACATTGTGTCGAGTAACAGCACGCAAAGTTGGAACACCAGAACTTTTAATCATAAGTCCAGGAAATCCTCATATTCCTGGTGATTTGTCGCCGAGTGTTCCTAGTGATTTCAAAAATATGTTTGCAAAGTAATATTGTACAATTAAACTTATTATATAATAGCCTGAGGGCGGTCACTCCATTCCCAATAATTATTAAATGATACTCCCGCCCTTTACTTCAGGCCCCGACAGCATTCGACTCTATTCTATCTACGCGATATCTGTACCTGCATATTATTAATTTGACAACCGAACACACATTGTTTACAATATCAACGGTTTTTTTAATGAAAATAAGGGACGAAATAAGCGGGACGCTCAGCTGATGGTAATTGATACGCCCTACCCATTACAATGCAGTGCCGCTCGGGATTCTTGAAAACGCCAAAAATTCTGAGCAGCACTACAATTGTGTTCGTCACCTTGAGACATAAGATGTTAAGTCTCATTTGCCCGGTAATTTCACTAGCTACGGTGCGCTTCAGACCGAAACACAGAAACGCTGACACATTACTCCTTCAAGGCAGAAATATGTGCCGTTGTGGTGCCCATAATCTAGCCGGCTTCCTGTGCAAAGGAGCCTCCCACTGGTGGTATTACCGACTGCGTCACCTACGATTTTAATGTATCAATTCGACTGACAAAATTAATGAATACCTGAAACGTTGAGCCTAGAATTAATTCCTAGTATCTTTAAGTTCACACCGCTTCAACATAATAAATTAATGAGTCAGCGAAGGCGAAAAGTTACAAGAAAACACATTCATCTTTCGATAGTAAGAAAGTTAGACAACTAACTTGTGTTAAAAACTTGATCCAAACTCGTTTATCTTTAGTGTTGAAAACTTAACTTATATAGGATAGTAACGATGCTATATTTATCAGTGTGAATAATGGAAAGTTCTGCCTTTTACTTCAAGTAGTTTTGTGATAGTTCAAGATTTTAAAACAAGAATCAATTTGGGAGTATATTGCATAATAGTTTAAGTTATTTTCGCTCTTTATTTCAAACGCTAAAAACCTTTTTAAACTTTTTTAAATAATATATTGATATTTGTTTTTATTATAAATGGTAGGAAAGTTAAGCGAATAAATAACGATGAAAAACAAACCGCCACCGTTTTGAAAAATAAGTATTGCTTAATGTTAAAATGAACACGAAAGTTGACAAATATTTTATATACCTACATATAATAAAATCATACGAAATTAAAAATTGTATGAACACCGAATATTTTATTAAGTAATAAAGAAGCTGTGTGTTTTAAAAATAATATCGACTCGAAAACACTTTGTACAATTATTTTCTGTTTCATACAGTCAAACATATAATATGTATGACTGTATGAAACAGAAAATGATTATGCTGACCATGCAAACGTTGTTCTGTACATAATAAATAAAATACTGTTTTTTTATAATAATTAATTCGTAAAAAATGCTCCCTGTTGTTATAATGAAATTGTTTCACAGTGCAACTGTCAAACCGTGCGGCATTAAATTAGTTTAGGAGTCCATCGCGGACAAACAAAGTGTCACGTAATTTATATATATTGAGATTATAATTTTGCACTAATATTAATAATACGAGTAGCTCGAGAAAACGTATAGGTTACATATTATAAAACGCTAGCGAATGTACCTTAAAATACTCTATCTGCATCTATTCTCTAGACTTTAAATATCTATTTCTTATCTTGACTATAAATAATAAGTTCATTTTTAATATTATAATATTGTTACACCAGAATACCACCCTACCAGTGGGAGGCTCTTTTGCAAAGGATGCCGGCTAGATTATGGGTAACACAACGACGCCTATTTCTGCCATAAACCAGTAATGTGTAAGCATTATTGTGTTTTGGTCTGGAGGGCGTCGTAGCTAGAGAAATTACTGAACTACTACTTACCATCAGCTGAACATTCTGCTCGTCAAATCCCATATTGTCATAAAAATATATGACTTAGGTTGGTTTTGTACGCCTCCGTGTCAAAATATGCAGACACCACCGCTGCTGGCGATTAGATTTTAAGCATGAATTCACAACTATTTTAGAAATTATAGTGAAACTTCTACATTCATAATATTAAGTTGATAAGCATATACCTTCAATTAACTTAAAAAAAAAATGGTTAAGATTTCATGTTTAGTTCTTTCAATCCCTGTAATCCTTAGCGATACTTTACTCGCTACTAATAGAAAAATCTAAACGCAAAATACATCAGCTGTGTAACAAAGACCCTACGTATTAAATGATACTGTGGCTATATTTTGTTGTGACTAATATTCGAGTTCCATATCTAATAATGAGCTTACCAAAAGACAAAAAAATAACGGTCAATTACAAGTCGGAACCTTAATAAAAAGTTTCCGTACTATCGCTCATAAAAAAAAAACAAATATGAAAGAGTAGGCACTGTACCGCGGAAAGTTTGATTTTTTACCCTGCTTGAACCTTTCGGCCCTCTGAATTTGTTAACGCATGCGTCGAAACAATACATCAACTTTAGAGGGTTTGTCTTCAAGTGCCACTTTCCTCCCGGATGTTTTCCTGTTAAAAAAGTGAACTTTCCGTTACAGATGCGAAAAAAAATAGTATACGCAGTCTTGGAGTGGATAAGGTCATCTCAAAAAGCAAAATGCCACGCGATTTGAAATACATCCGTCCCGTGTTGCATAAATTCATAATAAACTTATCTATATATATAATGAAAATGGTCTTTGTTTGAGGCTCTTTCACGCTTAAACCACTGATCGCATCGACATGAGTCTACCACCATTCGGTGCAAAATTTATCCCAGATGATTTATGGCTACTTGTTTTTTTATTGTTTATTTTATTTCCTTTTAAAATTCGCCCAGCGAAGCGGGCGGGAGCGGCTAGTAATAATATAATACTATTTTTGTGATATATTTGCGGATGGATAGCAGAAGATTTAAACAGAGTGCTTGTGTTATTGTGAGAGGATTGGATGAACGGTATTTGGATGTTTATTAATTGTTACTTAAAAACAGTAAAATTTTATCTTTATTTTCTATTATTTGTGTAAAATGTTTAATTTGTTTGTTTGAAAATAATTAGGTACTTACTTTAATATTGTAATTGGCTCACGCTGTTTTATTATAGTATAAAATATATAAATATATAGCTACAATTATAATATATACGCTGTCAAATCTTATGCTGTCTAACTATTGGAGTTAATTTGATACAGACAGCTGACAGAAAGACAGTGACTGATGGACAGTGAATCCAATAAAAAGATCTGAGGAACATGACATACGCAATATCACCAAAATATCTAGAGCGCAAAGAAAAACCAGACAATGGCGAATATATGAAACGAAAATCACTTAAATAACTATTGAACTTACTTTCAAATTGTTTCTTTAATATCTTGAGCTACAACAAAACTACTTTAAGTAATGAAATGCAAAACTTTCCATTATTCACACTGATAAATATAGCATCGTTACTATCCTATATAAGTTAAGTTTTCAACACTAAAGATAAACGAGTTTGGATCAAGTTTTTAACACAAGTTAGTTGTCTAACTTTCTTAGTATCGAAAGATGAATGTGTTTTCTTGTAACTTTTCGCCTTCGCTGACTCATTAATTTATTATGTTCAAGCGATGTGAAGTTAAAGGTAGGGCTAGAAATACACAAATGAATTTTGAAAACAAAGTTTTATGAACGATGCGGGACTCGAACCCGCGACCTTTCGCATTCCGTGCGAGCGCTCTTTCCAACTGAGCCAACCGTTCGAGTGACGTATTGTTTATAAAATCTTGTATGCTTTGTTCAACCCTTAAGTTGTGGCTTCATCTACAGAATGTACTTTACAGTTGACCTGCTAAACCCTAATTATTGCATATTAGAAAATTGACTTGAGATGTCGCTCTTGTAAATCTAAACGATTGCTATTTTTTTTAAAGTGATAACTCTCAATTCTGGGATTAATACACAAATAAAATATGAAAACAGAATTTTATGAACGATGAGGGACTCGCACCCGCGACCTCTCGCGTTCCGTGCGAGCGCTCTTTCCATCTGAACCAACCGTTTGAGTGCGTATCGTTTATAAAATCTTGTATGCTTTGTTTAACTCTCAGGTTTAAAGAAAAACATAACAATTGCATAAACTAGAAATAAGGAAGAGCATGCTCATCGCTTTAGATATTTATTAATTCTTATAGATATAACCAGTGGTTCAATAGTTAGAACTGTTGACTCTTACAACAGTGCCTCGGTTCCATCCTCGCTCGTCACGTTCCCATCTGTGGTTATGGAATTCATAATTTAAACGTTTATCCCATGCCTTATAAAGCTGTCAACGCTCTTTCGATTCCTCTTTTGTTATAATATATAAATGGGGCGCAGAAAATGTACAATGTACTATCTAAGCGCCGCAATAGTGCTATTGCAAACCCAAGCGCAAGCAGCTATTTCGGTCAACGGATCAGCATAGTTATCCAACGGGGAAATGCTGACAGTATTCTGTGTATACTTCGTAGTTATAGTATTCAACTTCATACTGTTATCATATTAAGTATAGTAAATATTGTATTAATTGAAAAAAATAAATTAATGATATGAGTATATACTATAAAAAACAGTATTACAATAATTTAATTGAGCGAAGCGAAGCGAAGCTTAGCGGATCTGCCACCGGGTGACTGCAATTGATTTCTGTGTTAAATAGTTTCTCGGCCATTTCTGGACCGATTTAAAAAAAAAATAATTTATAGAAAGCTTTCGAAATTTCCTAGGTTATTGTCGAGACATAATTTTGAATTTCGACATGATTCAATCATTATTATTAAAAACAAACATGATATACAAATGTATTCTAAATTAGCACTTGCTATTTCTAATACTCGTATATAAAATTCTCGTATCATGGTGTTAAACTTCTCGTCTCATGAAATTTTGAGTGCATATTGGGTAGGTCTTAGAATCGGAAAACATCTATTTTTCATCCCCTTAAATGTCAAGGGTGGTCCACACATTTTTTTTTATTTTTTTTTTTAAATTTATTTGATATATATATCTGAGTATATATATATATATATATATATATATATATATATGAGTCAGCATTAAAAAATACATACAACTTAAAATTTTCACCCATCTACGATCAACAGTTGCTTTTGTATCGCGACTTTAATATCGGCAATACAACGTTTGCTGGGTCAGCTATATATTTATATAAAAATTGAGCCGATTGATCAAATTAATATAAGTTTTAATTGTAACACTGCTATCCTTTAATCATTTTCGAATGTTCATGATCTATAAGCATCAATTAGTAAATAGAGTGACTCCACTGCCAGGTTCTTTCGTACCAGTGTAAGACGTAGGATGACGCACTCTTAACTACTATTCCTGGCCTCTTTTTATCGATTGTCTAACAGCAAGATACTCTTTCTAGACGTATAAATTATCTAGGTTTACTCGTACAAACATATAAATCCTTTATTATTATAAACATATATATCCTTTATTTTGCCAGAAAACATGTAAAAATGGGTGTAAACAATTCAAAGGTATGTAAACAATTCAAATGTAATTGGCCATTTCTGGGATGTGAAATTATTATTAAGTATTAATTCATTTTTCATTATGAAATTCTATTTATTATTATAATTCATTTAACATTAATTAGCTCTATATTAACATGTACTTAGGTCAATTTAAATTTCATTTAAAAGAATTTAAGCCCGTTTCGCTGGGCGAATTTTAAAAGGATATTATTTAAATTTTATTCATCTTATTACAAATACAATAAAAAAATATATTTTATTATAAAAAAAGCGTGGGGTGCAGAAGAATTATAATTTTAATAATATCTTAAAAAGCACCCCACACTTTTTTTACAATAAAATATATTTTTTACACTATTTTCAATGTAAATTTATTTTCTATTTTTAGTTGAATTTTATATAAAGCATGCTTTTTAGTTTTTTTAACTAGTATTTATTTTTCATTTTTTAGTTAAATTTTCTATAAAAGCGTATTTTTGAAACTATTAAGTACTTTAACATCAATGCCTGCCGTATCGAATATAGATGAAAACTATATAAATTAACAAAAATCATATTTTGCAAATTGAAAAATTGAATAATTTTATCAAATTTGTGTAATGTCATCGGTCCTCGATAAATCTACAAAGTTTGAACGAAATCTAGCCGTTTAAAGTGGGTCAAAATCGCACCCAAAGAAGTCGATTACAAACATACAGGTGATGCTAATATAAAGCGTATAAAAAGGAATCTAGGATAAATTTTGCATCGAATGGTGGTAGTTGCATGTCGATACGATCAGTGGTTTAGACTTAAAATAGCCAAAAACAAAGACCATTTTCATTATATATATATATATATATAGATTATAAGATGTCATTTTTTTTAGACTAAAATAAATATATATTTAAAAGTCAATTTAAATTTGTTGTTTTATACGTGCGGCATAATTTTACTTAATTTAATAAGATGTAGTAGAATTTCCACTACCTGCAAATATTGCATAACCCATTTGCCAACACTATGTGGCATACGTCGTAACAACACAACCAAGATGAAGGGTCCGCGTCTCAGAAAACTAATAGCAACCATTTGTAACGTTATACCAACATTGTATGGCAAATGAGACAGGACACGCATACGAGTATATGTGAGCTCGTTTACACGTAAGCAATACGAAATATTTGAAGGGGTGTCTAAGCTGGTCAGCGGTTTCTGAATACCGCAGGATTATAATGGAGCCTAGCTGGAGACAACATGATAAATTGGTGCTCTTCTCTGAATATTGTTATTGTAATTAAGTGTGAAAAACAAAATGGTCGTTTGATACAATTCAAATTAAAAACTTTTTAGGAAATTGACTTGAGATGTCGCTCTTTCAAATCTAAACAAATTGTTATTTTTAAAGTGATAACCTCCACTTCTGGGATTAATTACACAAATTAAATTTGAAAATAACTAAACTAGACGCGCGTTAATATGTGATTTATTATATATATATATATGTGTATAGTAGATTTTTAATGGGATGCAAAAACTATCTAAGACATTATGTCTCATAAAAAAGTGTACACTCAAGATCTTTTACAATACAAGATCAATCAGAGGAGCCCTTCAACCTTTAGTGTAAATTGTTATTTTGAAAGTACTACTGTTTGCCATGAGCATTCAACAACAACTTCAACATTGCTGCCGAATTCCACCTTCATACGACACGTCACAAATTAGGATAACATCCCCACCATCTGGGCGTGTGTGATCCTCCACAGTGCGGTTTTCATGGAGCCTTCTTCCACGTACTACAAAGCTGTAAAATGAGCATCCTTGTGTGGTGTTTCCAGGACGATACATTGTGGGTACTTTTAAAACGCGTACGCCTAAAGGCTGGCAACGCTCTTGTGATTCCTCTGGTGCGACAAGAGAATGTGGACAGCGGTGATCACTTAACACCAGGTGACCTGTACGCTCGTTGATCCTAATTAATGTAAACACACTGTATGGACATGCAAACTATCCGACCTTAAATTTTCCACCTTTTTTGTTTCTTTCCAATTACCTACCTGTGGCGCGGCCTGGTGAACGGTTTATAACAACATAAGGAGGCCCGACCGGAGCTAAAAGTAATAAAAAACTCGTGAACCTTATATACGTTTTATGAGTGTGGTTTTCAGGTCTAAACAACGGCAGTAGCACGATCTAGAATGTACGTACTACCATTTTGCTTTTCATACATAAGTATGCCCTTGAGAAAAATATTTCCCTCTTTACGAAATATATTCAAAAGCATCTCTCTTTGGGCTTTCATGATCATCAAGCTTACAATAACAAGCACATGAAATAGTTATATTGTCTGCTATTTAAATAAGGTTCAGCTTAAAAGCATGATGATTTAATGCAATAAGGTTCAGCTTAAAAGCACGAACCATTCGCAATGTGACACATCCGTGGCTGCTTTATAAATATTAGATAGTCTTTTCGCGTGCCGATCGACGGCCGAAAAGAGATGTAGAAAGTTTTTTGCTGGAATGTTCGCTAGCTTACCTAGACATTGATTTATACTAAAAGAGTTGCGACTCTCAAATCGTAGATATTCAATTGAAATTTAGTTTATTCCAAAAAAGTAGCAATATTATGTATGAAATATTTTAATGGTGCACGTTAATTTTGAAATATATATAAATTATAACCCAGCTTTTACAAAGAATTATTACAAAAATAACAAGATTGATTACTTCTTAGTATTGATGTTATTAGATTTCGTAATAATCTCACCTATAAAAAAATCAATAATATTTTAGTTTTGTTTGACTGACAGGGGTGACCATTTATTCACATTATTGTAGTTTGGTATGACGAAATTCTAAAGGAGACATTTGCGGCATGCGTTAAATTTATTGTGAAAAGTGTTTTTAATAAAGATATTATTTTCAATTATTGGTGCAAAACAATGTATTTTTCGATGATTATCATTCTGAATTTATAATAGTTGTATTTAGGTAATACTAAATATTTCAGAAAACACCAACCCACAGGTTTTTTTAGGAATAATGTTACATTCTACGACAAATGTCTATGATAGGCTAAATCACATGAGAATAGGTTCCTGCCAGTTGGGTCTATGCCATTCAAGTGATACATATTAATTACGGTATTTCAATGTCTTTTCTATCAATTAGTTGTCTGATGTAGGCCTGTCGAATCCCTCTTCGCTTTTTTGTGAGATTGATACATAAATAAAGCACTTTTAAATTTTTAATAAACATCTTTATTATGGTATTCAAGTTTTTTTGTGTTTATCATATTATACTGTTTCCTCATTTGTGAAATAAGTTTACCAGTTAGGTAAAAGGCATAAAAGGCATTTATTTTCTCAAAATTGATTACTTTAGAATTGTTTTTGATGTCATTATGTAAAAAAATAACACATCGGACAAAAATAATAAATCGTAAGCCTCAAACTAGAATGATCTCTAAACACAAGTAGGAAGACTACGTTTAATCTTACATACAACACCCTTAAAACTTCCAAACGAGAATTTATTTCATAAAAATAGCCCAAAACCATTAGTATCATAATGAGTCGGTACAATAACTAGCCTTGAGAAATCTAAAGCGTTGAACGTAACGCATAAAACTATTAATTTAGGTTAGGTTCTTAATAAACACTTAGCCAGTACACGCGAAACCTTAATCTAATATCGCACTTGTAGTGTTTAATGGTTATAAAACAATATTTTTCTTCATTCCGAACTTGCTTTGATAAAATCGGAAAATATACATCTTAATGGTTCTTTTGGTCATGTTTTATTTGCTTTCATTGCGGAAATTATCACGGAAATGCTAATGATTTAAAACCCTGGCTATGAGATTTCGTAGTTTTTGTAATACTTGAACTTCTTATACATAAGACCTATTTTTTAGACCATAAGGTGAATATTTTAATCACTTTTCAATAGAATCGGTTACAGGTAAGTTAAATTACAAGTTAGACCTCCATTTTCTACGAGGATACATTAATAAAAATTCATTTGTATGCAATGATATTAACTTTTACAATAAATGTATCTGAATTAACAAGAAATAAATTTAAACCGTTAAGCTAGTGTGTGTGTGGTTACGGGGGATACTAGTTACACAATTTTTTCTCCCTTAAATAATCATATATGGCCACAAATGCTTATAAAGTATCGTTTTTATACTTTTTAACAACGCACGACGGCATTTTTAAAATATTTTATTGAGACGCAAACTGATCTGTCACAGACGATGACAATTCTCATAATGGCCGCCTATCTGCCTGTAGTAGTGTAAGTGTGTGCGTGAGGCTATGTAATTTTAATTCCGGAAATTATCACGGAAATGCTAACGATTTAAAACCCTGGCTATGAGATTTCGTAGTTTTTGTAATACTTGAACTTCTTATACATAAGACCTATTTTTTAGACCATAAGGTGAATATTTTAATCACTTTTCAATAGAATCGGTTACAGGTAAGTTAAATTACAAGTTAGACCTCCATTTTCTACGAGGATACATTAATAAAAATTCATTTGTATGCAATGATATTAACTTTTACAATAAATGTATCTGAATTAACAAGAAATATATTTAAACCGTTAAGCTAGTGTGTTACGGGTGATACTAGTTACACAATTTTTTCTCCCTTAAATAATCATATATGGCCACAAATACTTATAAAGTATCGTTTTTATACTTTTTAACAACGCACGACGGCATTTTTAAAATATTTTATTGAGACGCAAACTGATCTGTCACAGACGATGACAATTCTCATAATGGCCGCCTATCTGCCTGTAGTAGTGTAAGTGTGTGCGTGAGGCTATGTAATTTTAATTCCGGAAATTATCACGGATATGCTAACGATTTAAAACCTCCTGGCTATGAGATTTCGTAGTTTTTGTAATACTTGAACTTCTTATACATGAGACCTATTTTTTAGACCATAAGGTGAATATTTTAATCACTTTTCAATAGAATCGGTTACAGGTAAGTTAAATTACAAGTTAGACCTCCATTTTCTACGAGGATACATTAATAAAAATTCATTTGTATGCAATGATATTAACTTTTACAATAAATGTATCTGAATTAACAAGAAATATATTTAAATCTTATGTTAAACGCAGACTTATGTTGAAGGTTTTATTACAATATTGAAGATTACGTAAACGATATTACAATGTGGAATTGAATAGTATTTATTATAGTTATTATTTTTATGGATTCTATGGTTCAGCCTTGTATTGTTTTACTGGATTGCATTATGTATAAATATATGTTTAAACTTTTGTGTATAATTACACAAAAAAACATGCTGATGCATGTATTTGAATTGTATTTTTGGTGATTAACGTTGACGAGCAATCTGTTGATTTCAGTCAATAAAATATATGTCTTTGACTTTGACAATTAATAAACGCAACGGGTATTTTTGGTCCGGCTTCCGTCCATGCAACTGACATGAATAATGATCAATGCTACCTGAGGAAGATCAGACACTCAGGTAAATAATGATGAGAGCGATAACCGAAGCCGATTCCTACCAAACTACCAAGGGTTTAGCGGCATAATTTGATGTTTGCATTAAATCTATCATGTATGTACATTTTCGAGGCTTGTAAATTTGTGCGTAACCACAGATATCTATTCCCGTTAACTGGTGATGTAAATGCTAGAGCAACAAAACAGCCACATAGACTGGTGTTGAAACATTGTTCTAAAACAACACTTTTTCTTAAAAACAGTCATAATATGTGTATAAAATTATATAAAAAAATGCCTGAGGACTTGAAAATACTGTCAAATAAAATGTTTATTCCAAAACTCTTTAAATGGCTGATTGAAAATAATTTTTATAGTTTAAATAAATATTTAAATTAGTGATAAGTTTTTGCATGCTTTTAATATAAGCTGGATAAAGGACTCATTGTAATTTAAACGACCTGGACGTACCCTATTCTTTGGAAAAATAAATAATTTCATTTCATAATTTGATGTGAATATACCCATAATTTTCAAAATAGCTTGGTGCCATGGACGAGTAAAAAAGAAGGACTCCGCGCCGTGATATTAGCAAGTGAAGCACCGTTATGCTAGTGTGTGTGTGGTTACGGGGGATACTAGTTACACAATTTTTTCTCCCTTAAATAATCATATATGGCCACAAATACTTATAAAGTATCGTTTTTACAACGCACGACGGCATTTTTTAAAATATTTTATTGAGACGCAAACTGATCTGTCACAGACGATGACAATTCTCATAATGGCCGCCTATCGGCCTGTAGTAGTGTAAGTGTGTGCGTGGGGCTATGTATTTACTCGTTTATCGGCATGTTTTGGTGCTACACTGTTATATAAGGTGACACGGAGTCCTTATTTTTTTACTAGTCCGTGCTTGATGCCCCATATTTAATTAAATGACTTATAGGGAGAAGCACATGTTCAAGCTTTTCTAACCATGTTGAACCGGGATAGAAATAAATGATATCATGCAGATATTTTAGAGGCAAATATTAATTTAACTAATTATTTTATTATTATAAGTAATGACCACGAAAGCACACGAAGCAGTGATCAGACCTCAAAGGAGGCTTCAAGGCATGCATTAATATTTTTCATAATATTGTTCAATATAGTTGAAGCTAATAGTATGCACTCATATGCAAAAGTAAATTGCACATAAGAGAACAATTAGAACTTCGTTTTCATAATTATGTACTGGCTTCTAAGAAGACACACCAAGATCCATGTCACTACAAAATAAAGTTTGTTTGTACAAGCAAGTCCTTATGCCTGTGTGGGCTTATGGGATCCAGCTGTGAGACTGCCCCAAACAAATAAATATTCAAATCATACAATGCTTCCTTCAATAAAGTATTAAGGAAAATAGGGAACGCACCTTGATATATTCGATACAGCGATCTCTATCGGGGCCTTAAAATCGAATTCGATGACTAAATTATCCAAAAATACGCTGAAGTTGATCAACATAGACTTTTTTTATGGAAAAGGAGGACATACGAGCGTACGGTTCACCTGGTGTTAAGTGATCATCGCCGTCCACAATCTCATGCAACACCAAAGGAATCACAGGAGCGTTGCCGGCCTTTCGCGCTTTTTTTTAAGGTACCCATGTCGTATCGTCCCTGAACAAGATAGTTCATTCCACAGCTTTGTAATACGTGGAAGAAAGCTCCTTGAAAACCGCACTGTGGAGGACCGCCACACATCCAGATGGTGGGGATGATATCGTAACTTGTGGCATGTCGTGAGAAGGTGAAATTTAGCGGCAGGAATCAGGTTGAACAGCTCTTCGGAACACTCCCCGTGATAAATGCGGTAGAAGACACACAATGAAGCGACGTCTCTACGCAACGCCAAGTGATCCAGCCGTTCACAGAGCGCTAGGTCCCCGACAATTCGAGCTGCTCTGCGATGCACGTGGTCAAAAAAGTGGCTTCCTCTTAATAGAGACATTAAAAAATGTGTTAATGGACACATTCTTAGTTTAATCTATCTAGCTGTTTAAGTTTAAAAGAATTACTTATAAACGTAAGTTAATGTTAGATTATAATGCAAGTAGGGCAACATTCTAAATGTTCTGTAATATGTTCATAAGCACATTGAGGAATTTGCATGAAACTGTAATCATAATGCTAACACGGGGAACAAACGTAAACTTGTTATGCCTACTACTCGGTTAAGTCGAGTTAGTAAGTCTTTTATTGGGCCTTCTATATGCTTCTACAATATTATCCCAGAAAATGTACAAAACAAATGTGTTGCGGAATTTAAAAGAATTGTTAAAAATCGTTTTTATGGGAAAGGTTACTATAGCACAAATGATTTTCTTAATGATACCACAGACTGCGAATGAAGCAAACACTCTCAGGCTATTTAATTATAATGTTTATGGTACGATATTACATTGTAATCCATATTTTTCTAAAAAAAAGCACGCTGAGTTTCTTGCGCCCGTTCTTCTCAGGTCTGAGGCAGTCTAGTTTGAATGGGTGGTAGTTTTTGAAGTTCAACAAGTGGTTTTAAATCCTATTTTGAATAAAAAATATTTGAATTATAATAACTATACTATTATGTACTTTAGTGGAAAAAAAATATTGATAACTTGTTAATAATTCCAAACTGAATATTTTCAATACAAAACCTATGAAGCTATAAAGAGATTTATCCTGTAGCGAAAAAATAATAGAACTCCGCAACGAAAATATTTATGAACCCACACTGTGTAAAGTATATTAGGAATATAAAGCATGGAGGAATTCTTGGGAGACATTGTCGTCTCCCATGACATGGTGACGCAATAAAATTGATTGAGCCGATCTATCACGCACGTCAATCGAGAAACAACTCGCTCTTATCAGCGGAAAGCTTTTTTATGGAATTATACGGGGATATATTATTATTACCTTTTCTAGTAAAATAATATATTTCTAAATTGTTTCTAACTATATTA
Source organism: Leptidea sinapis (assembly GCF_905404315.1). Lineage (NCBI taxonomy): Eukaryota > Metazoa > Arthropoda > Insecta > Lepidoptera > Pieridae > Leptidea > Leptidea sinapis. The sequence continues at coordinate 2,860,677 of NC_066281.1, read as the reverse complement.
ATAATAATAATGACACACTTTTTACACAAATTATCTTGCCCCAAATTAAGCATATATAGCCTGTGTTATGGGTTGTAAGACAACTATATATTTGATACAATATACTTACTTAAACATACATAAATACATATAAACATACATAAATACATTTAAACATCCATGGTATGGAAACAACCATATTCATCATATAAATGCTTGCACCTACCGGGATTCGAACCCGGTAACTATGCTTTTTTGTTAATGTTCGTATGTTAACAATTTGTTATGTTTTTAAAGTGATAACCCTCATTTCTAGGATTAATACACAAATAAAATTTGATAAAAACATTTTATGAACGATACGGGACTGGAAAGCACGACCTCTCGCCTTCCGTGCGAGTGCTCTGCCAACTGAGCCAGCAGTTCGAGTGACGTACCGTCATAAAATCTTGTATGCTTTGTTCAATTCTCAGGTTGTGGCTTCATCTACAGGATCTACTTTACAGTTGATAACCTACTCAAGCCCAATATTTGCATATTAGGAAATGGACTTGAGATGTCGCTCTTGTAAATCTGACATCTCAGTTGGCAGAGCACTCGCACGGAACACAAGAGGTCGTGGGTTCGAGTCCCGCATTCTTCATAAAATTTTGTTTTCAAATTTTTATTTGTGTTTGTCAGTATGTTTGTAATAGTAATTGTGTTTCATGAATATGTAAACAAATTATATAGTTAGATCAATTAATCATCAGGTAATCGATTTTGTGTCGAATGTATGTAAACATTAACTACAAGTACCTTGCTGTAGAACTACATTATTTCAGAGAAGCTGTTTATGTATGTGCATAAAAATCTATAATCACATCTCAAAGATAATAAGAGAGCTATCGTCATATAGGAATTTCTCATCTAAATTGAAAATATACCTTTTTAAAAACTGCTTATATTCACTAGGCGAATATTTTAAATTAAAAACTTGACTATATACTATATAATACTAATCTACTAAACTTTTGTTATATTGATATCATTGTAAGTAATGATTTAGAAATGTATTTTGTAAAATTTGCACGTCATATATGTGGCAAACATGTACTTATTAATATTTATGTAACATCAATCTAACATGTTGATGCAAATAAAAAGTTTGACTCTGAAAATTATAAGTATTCGGAAGTAAATAATAATGTTAGTGCAGTAAAGAGCAAATTAGGAAATAACATTTTGAATACAAAAGTGACTTTACCAGTGGGAGGCTCCTTTGCACAGGATGGCGGCTAGATTATGGCTACCACAACGGCGCCTATTTCTGCCGTGAAGCAGTGATGTGTAAACATTATTGTGTTTCGGTCTGAAGCGCCGTAGCTAGTGAAATTACTGGGGAAATGAGACTTGACATCTTATATCTCAAGGTAACGCTCAATTGTACTGCCGCTCAGAATTTTTGGGTTGTTTCAAGAATATTGAGCGGCATTGTATTGTAATGGGCAGGGCGTATCAATTACCATCAGCTGAACGTCCTGCTCGTCTCGTCTCTTATTTTCATTAAAAAGAAAAACTCATTGTTGATCATTAACTTTAGTATAAGACGATAAAAGGCATAAAAAGGCATAAAAGGCATTTATTTTCTCAAAATTGATTCCTTTAGAATTATTTTTGATGTCATTTATACTTCTAGATACTACTACCGCTTCGGAAACAAATGGCGCTCTGAGAGAGAAGAAGCGGTGCAAGAAACTCTCTCTTTTTGCGCTCTTTTCAATAAAAATATACAATATTGTACAGTCATTTCTATTGCTATAAAATAATCACAATCTAGTCCCAGGTTGTCCGATCATTTAGATATTCAGCAGTGGAGTAATAGGATTTACGACAGAGCCATTTTTTTATAAAACACTTAAATTTATTTATAGATAATGCCTGAACAGTGGCTGGGACTTTATTATAGAAGTGTATACATTTACCCTTAAAGCTATTATGTATCTTATGAAGCCTACTAGAATTAGTTACAAGCAATCCCTTATTTCTAGTGTTATAATAATGAAAATCACTATTAAAAACAAAAAGATAAAGTAAGTCATATAGTTAGTTACATAATGCAGGAATAATTTACGAACTGTATCTGAAATGCTCAATTCTTATTTCATGTAAATTGTTTGTGAATGTCTCTTTTTCATATCGATATGTTTGAATAAGTAATTGTATTGCATGAATATGTAAACAAACATTATTTAGATTCAGCAAATATTGTGTTGGTCGCTTTTCTGTCGAATGTATTTAACCATGATACAAATAATGAAAATTATGAGTACTCTGAAGTATCTAAATGTAATATAAATTGATTTAGAAAATAATAGTTTAAATACAAAAAAATGTAACATAAAAATAGCCGACTTCAAAAACACTATTCTAAAACAATGGATATAATATACACTAAAAAGTATAAAAATTAATCAATTCTAGTTACGATTATTGCTACTTTTGGAATCAGTGTCCTACCGACGCGGCCCCGCTCTCGCCTCTCGCTTCCTCACGTCGCGCGTACGACACAAGCACATCTAACCTATATCTATGTAGTTACAAAGCTACCTTGGCTGACACAGACTCCAAAACTAACAATAATCGTAACTAGAATTGATTTATTAATTAGATTGTCTGAGAATACGTTATTATTTTTAACCAAATTATAATGAGGCCACACGGGAAGCACCAGCTATCAAATAGAAAATAAATGATCAAAATCTGAGGTAACAAAAATAAAAAAAAATACCGACTTAAACTTAAACCGTTAAACTTTGTTAATAATTGAATCCAAAATGGCGGGTTGCGTAGTAAAACTTTGTAAAAATAATACTACAAGAAATAATATGTAAGATTTATTTTATTAATTTCAATGTAAAATAACACGAACCGTGTGTTACAAAACTTAAAAGATGCCATTGAGTGTCAAAGATGCCACGCACAAAGGTATCTAATAGTTGCCGTCATAAAAAAGTTATTTTTCTTAGGTAACGCGGTATCTAGTTATATCGCAGCGGAGCCAATCCTTAATCTAAGTTTACTTCATTAATTTCAGCAATTGAAATAGGATTTACAAGGAATAGCAAAAATGTCATATCTAAAGTTTTGTTTAGGTATCTAATATTCCATGCAATCTCAAATATGTAGGGTTTCGATGTACAAAAGCCATAACTCGTGTCCTTAATAAAATTGTACCCAAAATCTCATATGAGTCAAATTTATGGTATCATGACACTCGTTAGAGAAATATTTTGGATTAATTTTAACCTTTAATGTTACAAAATGTTTGAAGGTTTCAGATATTTTGCAACGACATAAGAAAATTTTAATTCTGTCAATGTTAAAAAGTTTAGTCCAACTTGAGAGATAGGATAGTTTTTATTATTGACGCACGGTTTGACAGTTGTGCTGTGAAACAATTTCATTATAACAACAGGGAGCATATTTTACGAAATAAATCTTGATGTTATGAAATATTATTGACATATTCATAAAAAACAGTATTTTATTTATTATGCACAGAACAACGTCTGTCGGGTCAGCTTGTTAATAAATAAACTTTTACACAAATTATCTTTTCCCAAACTAGGCATAGCCTGTACTATGTATACCAAGACAACAGTATATTTAACACAATATACATACTTAAATATACATAAACTAGTGAACCCGACAGATGTTGTCCTGTACACACGTCTTAAATTTAAATAAAAAGTCGGTCCAGCCGTTAGAGGAGTTCACTAACATACACATGAGCAGGAGGAATATATTATATGGACGGAATAGAGCATCTAAACCAATCACTGGAACACACAAAAATGATCAAAATCAGTCCAGCCGTTTAGGAGGATTATTCAGTTACAACAGACGCACTAAAGAAATATATATATATATATATATATATATTAAGATACATAAAAACATCCATGAGTCTGAAATAAACATCCATATTCATCATATAGATATTTGCACCTACCGGGATTCAAACCCGGGACCTCTAAGCTCAGTAGGCAGGGTCACTAGCCGTTAGGCTATATGGGTCCTCACATAACTTTATAAATGTTATAATAACTGCATACGTAACATTTTGAAACCCACTCAATAATACTCAAATAAGTATTAACATGTAAATAAATCGTGCTAGGGATTTCTCGGAAATAGTCCTCATTAAAAGAATCTTGAGCACTTTGAAGTTTTTTGCAAATTATACATCTGGATGAGTTTGCGATAAAGTTTTAATTAGCAGGATATTATTCCGTTTATAATCATGTCAATAATGTCGTCGTAGGAAAGATAAGTTATTTATACAATAAAGTTTTGTGATCTAAATTCAAATCCGTATATTGGCATCTATATATTATTATTAATATACATTAATAAATCTTCAATACTATTATTATACAAAAATATTTAATTAGGATTAATACACGAATAAAATTTGGAAACAAAATTTTATGAACAATGCGAAAAATTTGTTTTCAAATTTTATTTGTTAATTAATCCCAGAAGAGAGCGATATCAATGTAAAAATATAACAAAATGTTTAGATTTACAAGAGCGACATCTCAAGTCAATTTCCTAATCTACAAATATTGGGGTAGAGTAGGTTATCAACTGTAAATTAGGATCCTGTAGATGAAGCCACAACCTGAGAGTTGAACAAAGCATACAAGATTTTATGACAATACGTCACTCAAATGGATAGCTCAGTTGGAAGAGCACTCACACGGAACGCGAGTGGTCGTGGGTTCGATTTTATGAACGAGACCCGCATCGTTCATTAAATTTTGTGTTAAATAAAATTATTTGTGAATATTATTTATGTATTTAACGAGTTTGATAACTGTAATGCCCACGTTTGGTCACGGTTAAAACAACCATTGTTCTGTAAATGGCACTACACCCAGGGACGTCCGCTCTCATCCGATGGCCAATTAGAACTCCTCCCGTTATGCTGTGCATTCTTTATATAGCATTTAATGTCACTGTCGATGTCATGACAGTGACAATGATTGTTAACACATATTTAATTCAAACTAGATGTCAAGACACTACAATAACTTTAAAGGCAAAATTGCGTTAGTATTATATTTTGCTTCTTTATAGGATTAAGTGTTGAAAAAATAATAGTTTAAAAAAAAACAAAAAGTACGCTTTATATAAAATTCAACTAAAAATAGAAAATAAATTTAAATTGAAAATAGTGTAAAAAATATATTTTATTGTAAAAAAAGCGTGGGGTGTACGAATTATTATTTTAATAATATCATAAAAGCACCCCACGCTTTTTTTATATATTTTTTATATATATTTTTTTACAGTATTTTCAATTTAAATTTACTTTCTATTTTTTAGTTGAATTTTGTATAAAGCGTGCTTTTTAGTTTTTTTTTAATTATTATTTATTTTTCTTTTTTTAGTTCAAATTAGTGTAATGTCATCGGCCCTCAATAAATCTACAAAGTTTTATCGAAATCTAGCCCTTTAAAGTGGGTCAAAATCGCGCCCAAAGAAGTCGGTTACAAACATACAGGTGAAGCTAATATAAAGCGTATAAAAACGGAATCCTTACAGGATCACTTTGTTGTACACTTGTGTGTCTGTCACTGTCGTAATCGGTACGCAACACAACTATGCACGCTCAGCGAGACTTCATTAGTCAAACCGATCTGCCTTTCCCGAAGGAGCGTTTCATATGGCTCAATCTCATTTAATACCTACAAATTTCTTATAAATTTCAAATTCCTAATGGACCGCAATGCAAATATAAAAATAAATTCTGCTCAAGACAATTAGGGAGCAAAACAGAAAGGTTAAGTTAACTTTAACGGGTTCGTATTTAACTGGCCACAAAATAGTTGAGAGGCTTTGTCGAAGATATTGAAAAACAAAATAGCATCGGCAGTTAGTCTTATTAAAAAAAAGATCATGGTATGAAACCATTTCGTGTAAAGTTTTTTCTTTTGTTTTCTACAGACAATGCATTCTGATAAATCTATAGGAATATTGTTTTCAAACGCATATTATCTGAAAGTATTTTCATATTAATGCGATGCTTATACGATATTAAAATGCCTCTCGACAATATTTTTATTTTAGCCCCATGTAGAAGACTTGAAGTCTTAGATTGTGACATAACTGAAAAAGTAAATTATTATTTACACTATAATACATAGCTTATTATGATTAAATATTATGAATAATCATGAATGATAGAATATTATTAATCTGATAAACTATATATTAATACGTAAAGCAAAAACATTGTGCCGTGAACGAATGAACGTAAAATTTAACACACTTAAAATTTATACGGATATGACAAAAGTCACACAGAGCAAACGTTTGTACGACGTCGCTAAACGAAATTACCGATCGTAAAGTTATCAGAGGTGCCTAACATTTTCTTTTGAAATGAAGTGCAAAATATGTAAGGCTAGTGTCGGTGAAGGTGTTCGATGTCAATGTAAATCAGAAGATTTATCGTCGCCAGGTAGAGACGAGAAGTTAGACGCTATTTTGAACGAGTTAAGCTAGGTAAAACAAAAACTCACTGTTCTACCAAAACTAGTCGAGGAAATTAAATCCATTAAATCCGACTTTGCGGAATTGAAAAAAGCATGTGAATTTAACAATGCTAAATTGGAGGACTTAGAAAGCAGATTACAAGAGTCCGAAAAAACTTCAAAACAGGTGCAAATACTTCAAGATACCCTAAATGCTACACTACTGGAAATCGGCAAAGCAAAGCAAGACCTTGCCAATAGAGATCAGTGGGCACGACTCAATAATGTCGAGGTAAAGGGCGTGCCGGTAAACAAAAGTGAGAACCTTTACACTATTGTTGAGAGCCTGTGTAGTACTGTAAATTACAGTGTTCCGAAAACACAGATTAACTATATTTCTAGGGTTCCAACACCTAATTCTTCAGAAAAAAATATTGTGATTAACTTCTTAAACCGATATATAAAGGAAGATGTTATAGCTGCGGCAAGATTGAAAAAAATTATAGTTGCAGGTGCTAGGCTATCGCGGTGAGTACATCCAGAAGCGAATATTTATTAACGATCACTTAACAGCTGATAGCAAAACACTGCTCAATAAAGTTAAACAATATGCCAAAGAGAAAGGATATCTATATGTGTGGGTGAAGTTCTGCAAGATCCATATACGCAAAAACGACGAGTCACCTGTCAAAGTTATAACCAAAGATACTGATTTAAACAAATATTCATAGCCTATTTTAAATCTGTGTTGCTTTCGGTTTACATGAACGCACTCATTACTTCTATTTTTCAGTTTAATCAATTCTTGTTATTAGAAAATGTTCGCTGCTTTGAAATGTTTGTCATTCCTGGCTAGCACGTCTTGCGTCGTCGCAATCAAAACAGTTTTTATACCGAGTGACCGCGCTTCGCACTAGTATTTCATTTGTGATGTTACTACTTTGCTTGTGCGTATTAAGTATTTTATATTACCTACGGCTCGCTAATTACCCTGTTCAACGTTATAGCTTGATTACTTTATTTATTCACTTGCATTGTTTATAACGATATGTGGGAAGTTTATTATCGTTTTGTTTATATAGCATGTATTTTGATTGTTTTTGCTTCATTTTTTATAAATGTTGAATACTAAAGTAATAGCTAAAGACGTGTTGAACGACATGTCTATCTATTATCAAAACGCAAGGGGTTTACGGACTAAGACTAATTTGTTTTACAGAAACGTATGTGCACAGGAATTCGATATTGTTATCATAACTGAGTCTTGGCTTCTGGATAGTATATGTGACGGTGAATTATTCGATACCAGGTATTCAGTATGGCGCCGTGACCGTGACTATTCGAGTACGGGTCAGACCCTTGGTGGCGGCGTCCTAATAGCAACGCGGAAAGATTTACAAGCCCGGCCACAGCCCGCATTCTGCTCTTCGGCAGAAGACTTATGGATTACACTAGCTGTAAAACTAGCTTCAAGTAACAAATTTGTTAATCTACATGTTTGTGTGGTCTATATTTGCACTCAAAACCTGGGAAACTCATTCTCTCTGCAATTATCAAATTATTTAAACAATCTTAACAATATTATTGCTGCCCATCCGGACGATAAATATTTATTAGTAGGTGATTTCAACCTTAGCAATATTATCTGGCTACCGGGTCCCGATGGTTCATTGGTGCCTACCAACGTATCATCTGATGACGAGTACTTATTGACTGACGAGATGATCTCTCTTGGGCTTAATCAATTCAATGGTGTGCGTTACTGCTTCGGCCGTACCCTGGACTTAGTTTTGTCAAACGACTCAGTACAGGTGGCTGATTTTAGTCATGATCCTCTTGTGCCCATAGACAACCATCATGGTGCTCTCTTAATATAAATATTTTTTTTAGTATACAAACCTCTGCTTACTAATCCATTTACTAAGACGTTTTTCAATAAAGGGGACTATACCTCAATAAACTGTGAATTAGAGTACACGGTCTGGTATTACGAACTAAACTCTAGGAGTATCGATGACGCAGTTAATTATTTCTATGAAGCATGTAGTAAAGTGATCAGCGAGCACATTCCTTCTAAAATTGTTTCATATGGTCGATTCCCGAAGTGGTACTCCTCGAGTCTTAAAAAACTAATCAAAGAGAAACATAAACATCTAAAAAAATTAAGACTATATGGAAATAAGGCCGATGAACAAGCTATTTACGGACTCGAGATAGAAGTGTAGAAGAAGAATGTTATAGTAAATATATTTCGTCAGTTGAAGCTTCTAGCCCAAAAAACTTTTGGTCATTTTTTAAAAATAAATCAAAATCTAAATGAAAATATATGTAATGGTTTTTCTGACTTCTTCCTAAGTAATTTTATTGCAGGTTCTACTGCTACTTCTCTAAATACCTCAGATAATCAAAATGTTTCATCCATATCAAATATTGAGGTAGACGCTCGTAGAATAACAAATCTTCTTTTAAATTTGGATCCCTCTAAATCTGCAGGTACAGACATTGTGCCAGCTATCTTTTTAATTAATTGTGCTAGTACTTTAGCCGTCCCTCTGGCAATTCTGTTCCAACGATCTAACTAGCTGATGGCATTGTCCCTACCATCTGGAAACGCGCCTTTATTACACCTATTCATAAAAAGGGTTCCAAAAACAATATTGAAAATTACCGTCCTATTTCCAAATTATGTATAGTATTCCAAATTATGTAAAGTTTTCGAACAAATAATTTATTCTCAGGTCAGTCTTGCCTTAAAACAATCTTTCAACTCCCAACAACACGGATTTTTAAAAAATAGGTCAACTACAACAAATTTAATTCTCTTTAATTCCTGTATTACCGATGCTATGGCTGATGGTCACCAGTTGGATGTAGTTTACACTGATTACAGTAAAGCCTTTGACAGGATACAGCATCGTATACTTATTGATAAACTCAAAAAAATAGGCATCAGCGGTGATTTATTGCGGTGGTTCACATCATATGTTCATAACCGAACTCAAGCAGTGGTCATTAACAACTATATATCTAGTTGGGTTCCTATCCCTAGTGGCGTCCCACAAGGTTCCCTTTTGGGCCCTTTGCTCTTTGTAATATTTGTAAACGACATATACAGGTGCCTACATCACTCACAGCTTCTATGCTTTGCGGATGACATGAAAATATACATGAAAATCACTTTGCAAAGACAAAGCATCAGATAAGGATCTGTTGCTTTGTCTTTGCAATCTGATTTGAAACGCCTTGAACACTATTGCCTTCAAAATCAGTTAGAATTGAACGCGTCTAAGTGCAACATTCTGACATTCACTCGTAAACGTAATGTCCTATTGTATGATTATTTGCTTAAAGGTCATGTATCACCATGACTCAAAGTTACTTTTTGACACTCAAATTGATACAATAGTTAATAAAGCCTCTAGAGCTCTTGGTTTCATCATACGTAACTCAAAAGACTTCAAAAATATCAAAACTTTAAAAATTCTGTGCTGTTCATTTGTCAGGAGCAATCTAGAGTACGCCTCTCAGGCCTGGAACCGATTATACTTGAAGTATGTTAACCGCATCGAAAATATTCAAAGGAAATTCCTCAAACATCTTTGTTATCGTGTGAAAGTCACATACCGCTCTGATGACTACCTCAATCTTTGCAGTAAACATCACCTCCTGCCTTTAAAGAATCGTCGCGAAATGGCCGATATTACTCTCCTTTTAAAAATAGCCCAAGGGCTAATTGACTGTCAAGACCTTCTTGCTAAGCTTCAGTTCAATACCCCTGTTAGATTACTGCGACAGCATGATTTACTAAGACTTTATCACACTAACCTAAACTATTAAAGAAATACTTTCACTTGGCGAGCAAGTAATAGCTTCAACAATCTGTCAAGTAGTGATAATAATTTAGATCTCTCCTGTTCAAGCGTAGACTCTGTAAGACGTGCCTTACCCAACAAATTCTTTACTAATAACCCTATATCTTCTTAAGTTGTTACATTAACTTTAACTTTAATGATAATGTAAATTGTAATTTTCGAATTGTATATGCTCACGTTGTCAGTAAAATTTTTCTACTCTCGCACTAATTATGGAAACCTATAATTGGCTCTCTGTAATTATCTTAAGTATCGTTTTAGTTTTTAAAGCTGTTGGTTTTCCAAATAAATAAAATAAAATAAAAATTAAAATATTCTTTATATAAAATGCTTTATAAATATATTCAATGTTAAATGAATATTTTACACACTTTTGATTGAATGTCAGATAACAAACACATAGATAATTTATAGAGATCTTTGATAAATAAACCCTAGTAAAGTCATTAAAAATTAAGTAAATTATGGTCGAATTTCGATCTCAGTGCGACCACTAGTTAATCATAATATGAAACATAATTATAATATAAAGAAAATATTATATTATGATCTTTTATCCTTTGGGAGCGGCGTATAGTATTAAAAATAGTAATTCAAGCCTTAGGAAGGGTAATGGTTATTATATCAATGATTTATCGGCACCCCGGCATTCGTACGACACAAATCACCTAAGCAGCCCGAAGGTATACGAGTAATGACGCCAAGTAAGAAAAACTGCCGGTCGATACTGGCCTATAGTTTACTTTGCAGTGATTTGACTACGGATCGTACAGTTTTAGAAGAAGAATGTTTTATTGTACAACGATCCCGCGTGTGAGGGAGGACTCACGCGCTACATGATATAATTATATAAAAGTCTTGTTTCTTTTTTTAAACCAGTGTGTGTTGCCAGTAATGACATGACGGAACGCAGCCGTGGTCGCTTATTACGGGCCGTATGAGGAAGCTGAGTGCCGCTCAGAGGGATATGGAGAAGGCTATGCTCAGAGATTTAGAAATGAGGAGATTCATAAGAGAATCAAAGTCACCAACATAGCACAGATGGTTCCGAAACTCAAGGGGTAGTGGACAGGGCACATAGCACGACTGACAGATGGCCGTTGGGGCGATTAAGTTCTCTAATGGTACCAGACGACGTAGTGTTGGTAGGCCCCCCACAAGATAGACCGACGATCTGGTCAAGATCGCCAGTATATGTTGCACGAGGGCAGCGCAGGACCGATCGTCGTGGAAATCTTTGAGGGAGGCCTTTGTCCAGCAGTGAACGTCTTCCAGCTGATGATGATGATGATTCTAAATTTGTTAATACAATCTTCGATTATATTCATAACAAATTTCGTTATAGGTTTAAGAGTTAAAATTTGTTAGAGATTGTTTATTGTACAGCTTATACTTTTGTGAAACTTTATTAATTTTAATCACGCGAATAATTTTTGTTAACTGATTCATTTTCAAAGTTTCCCTTCACCTCAATTATTGTTCACCTTGTTATACCCTTCAAATATATTGTTTTTGTTTGTGTCTGATTAGAATTTCGTACCTTAAGATAAAAAAAACTTAAGCAATATAGTTCATTGTCGTTTTGCTTGCGTTTTGCCACCGTAATCACATAACATCTTGTGGAGGGCCTACTAACACTGCGTCTTCCGGTATGTGGTCACCATTCAAGGACTTTACTGCCCCAACGGCCATCTGTCCGTCGAACTATGTGCCCTGCCCACTGCCACTTCAGTATCGCAATCATTTGGACTATTTTGGTAACTTTGGTTCTCCTTCGGATCTCCTTATTTCTGATTCGATCTCGCAGGGAAACACCGAGCATAGCCCTCTCCATTGCCCTCTGAGCGACCATGAGCTTTCTCATAAGGCCCATAGTTAGCGTCGTCTGCATACCGTAAGTCTGGCAACACACACTGGTTGAAAACCTTCATCTTCAGACACCATATTTGGTACCTTCAGTACCGTACCGGTATTTGGGATAGTAATGGGTTATCTTCTAACGTGGTGAGGTTTTACGGAGCAGAAGATTTCTCAAACGCTGCCGATCCGAGTTGGATTCGACGAGTGACCTCTTTCGCGAAATTGGACCTGCCTAACTGGATTGTTTGTCCGAGGAAGACTCCTCGACAATTTCGAGAATTATAAAATGAATGAGATTTTAATGAAAACTTAGGTGATATTGTACCATCTTGCAATCTCGTTTATAGAGACACATATTATGTTAATGATATTTTTATTGTTGTTATTATAAGTATATTCCTTCAATATTTACACACTTTTATTTCTTGGAACCACTGTATAAAGAAGTAGTTCTAAACATGCATTTAAAAATGATGAGATTTCTTTAGTTTGCGGAAATAAAAAACACAATGTGAATACATCAGTATTAGCAGCCTTCAAAAACTCATTCGTTACCTTAGCCGAATGTGAGGATAATGGATGACTTTGCTGTGAGGATGTTTTAAGTTTACCAATCCTGAAACTATTTTTAAATTTAATTTTGCTTGTTTTTTTATACTTCAACATTTTCTTTAAATACTTTATTATCTTTTTTTGTATGGTATTTCTTTCAATGATTGCTTGCATATTTTTATTTTACTTAGGGTTTTTCTGTATGAATCCCTTTTTCTGTAGAATTATGGTACGGAACTAGTCAAGTTAGAAAGCACTATGACCTTTCTACACTATGAGAACACATCAAGAGACGTGGGAAATCTGGAAGGGTGGTGCTACAGTAAAAGTACAAAAGATATCAAACCTCCACAATGCGAAAGGAGAGCATTATTAGACCACCCAGAAAAACTTGGCCTGGAATATTCGCAAAACATAAAAAAGACGAAGATGAAAATAATGATAATTATAGGTTTAACAATCGTCAGCAAACTGATACCATTGATAACTATGAAACCGTGGAACACTTCATGTACTAGCAGGGTGCAGTTTTGAGTAACAAGGGTGGATGTGAAGCTGATATTTGATGAAGAACTGGCATGGATGAATTAGCTATGTCGTAGTTGAAGAAGATATGGTGGGATTGGAACAATTTAAATCACGCAATTAGGATAATGCAACGTAGATTCTCTTAAAGCGACTCTTTGGAAAAATTTGATACTTTCGACATGTGGGTGGGGCGAAAGCTCATACTGGAAACCAACTGAGAAATATAATGCAATACTTTAAAAGACCCTCTTATGGTGATGGGAAAAACATACGAAATCAGCCCTAAAGGAAGAAGCTCAACTGTCAAGTGTGTCTAGAAAACCTAGAAGGAGATCCTTCTTAGTATCGGTTTCCACTAAAAACAAACAGAGGGTTGTGGAGTGTGGTAATTGGGAAAATGAGCAAACGGCGTCACGATCCTCAGCATTGAGGGGCCGATTTAGAGGAAAGCTTTTACAGCAAATTGTGATTATTTTCGGCGGCAAGTTAATTTATTGGCATGTAAGAATTCGCAGAACATTGGATTCCCACTTCATTATATTATTATGTTTTTATCTCCGACAACCTAAACATTAGTTGCAAATTATAATATTATATAATTTTTACTTAACTTGGTACTTTATCAATGTAATAAAACAAAATATAGTGGATACATTTCTTTAAGCTTATAATAAAATAAATAATAGCAAAAGCAGACAGATGGTACTAAGAAATCACTGTTGTGAACTGAACTTCTACGTAAACGTAGGAGTGCTATTTAATCCATTTCCATCCATAATTAAATTTCCGGTTAGTTATCATCTCCATAACTGGAACAATAATTATTATGTAAGCACGTTTGAAATAAATCTCTGTTCATAAAGCAATAGATCATATTAATGAAATAAAAATAGAAACTTAAAAAATCTTTACTTATAACATATGTTGTACCGCTTTTTCTGGCAACAATATGTTTGCTATAGGAGAAAGTGTAAAAGTTGGTTGTTCTTCACCTTACATTCTCTCTAGATTCAAGGTGCTATCAATGTTTTTAAATATATTCCGGTATTGATAAAGCTATTCTTATTATCTAATTAACAATAGAATTCAGAAACATTAAATCAATATTCACAATAATTAACTACCTGTATCAAGCATTATTATTGACAATTGATTTACTTCTGTAATCTTATTGATTTGGGTATTGCTGTGGGGCAGCGCTGCCGACACAGTTCTACAGAAGAGGGCTATTCGCGCTATTTATAACCTAGGCTCTGAGGAATCATTGAGAGCAAAATTCAAAGAAATTAACATCTTGACTGTTGCTTCTCAATATATTCTTTATAATGGAATGTTTGTTCATAGGCACATAAATGAATTTGCCAGAAACTGTCATAACCATAATGTTAACATCAGGAACAGACATAAGCTTATAATGCCAACTACTCGACTAAGTTGAGTTAGCTAGTCTTTTGTGGGGCGATGTATATGCTTTTACAACAAGATCCCAGAAAATGTTCAAAGCAAAAGTACAACGTTATTCAAAAAAATTGTTTAAAAACGTTTGTCTGGTAAAGGCTACTATAACATAAATGACTTTCTTAATGATACCACAGATTGGGAATGGAGCGACCGCCCTCAGGCTATTAAATAATAAATGCAATTGTACAATGTTACTTTGTAAATGTTACTTTAATTGTAAAACATATTTTTGATGAAAAAAGAAAAGGCCCGCTGAGTATGTTGCGCCCATTCTTCTCAGGCCGAAGGCATTCATTTTGGAATGGGTGGTATTTTTTTTTGACTTTCAATAAGTGATTTCACATATTTTGAATAAAAATATTTGAATTTGAATTGAAAACAAAAATCTACAAATTTCAAAGTCCAAGTGAGAGCAGTCCATGTTGAGAAAGTAATATGAATTTCAGCATCTTGTTCGAAAATTCAATCTCATGCTGAATTTGAAACTTACAGCACACAGAACATTATAAATGGCTCTCAATCGCTCAAGTTCTGACAGACATGCCCGATGCATCATTATACTTGCCTCTACACTATTCAGCTTTCAGAAACTCGATACGCCCTATAAGCATTTGGTTACACCAATTACCAACTCCTTGAACAATATATATTGTGACTGATTTTATATTTTCCTTACCTTTGTTACTTCTGCGGTTTTTGGTGAGACGGTTAAAATAAAGGCTCCAAGTTTAAATACGATTAAAGGTTTATTTTTCTTGAAATTTTTGATCTGGCCCATTTCATAGCCCATCTGTTCATTGAATGTCTATTAATCTCTTTGATATTATTTCATAAAGGCAAGATATTATTACCTAGTTACTGAGAGGGCAGATACTGGAATGAATTGAATTGATTTTAATCCGCCATTTTATTAAACAACGTGCTGTTTTGTACTAGGTAGATAATAATTAATTATAAAAATAGGCCATAAGAGGCAGGCAATGTTGTCCTCATATGAAGAGACAGGAATATTATCTAATGTAGGTAAGCTTTTGTAAATATTTTGTAGAGAATAGTATGGGACCAATTATTGAGCCCTGCGGGAGTACCTCATCCTCGATGTTAGACATATTCTTTTGATTAGGCACAAGGCCAGGAGTATGACGAAAAAGTTGGGTAAAATTTAATTATGTATACAACTTAAGGTGGCAGTTTTTTGAACAGGTTTAGTGTGGATAGGTTGAAATTATGGACGTTCTTGGAGAGCAATCATGCGTGCGAATCCAAAAACAAACACTGCAATGCTTGCAAATTACTGCTTCACGACAGACAAAGTCACCGATGTGGTTCAAAGAAGCAACACATTGGTTAAAGTAAAGTGACAGCTCTAACTTTTCTTAAAAAAATTCATTTTGTTTACTATTTTTTTATTTATTAAAACGGTTACAGGACCAATAATATTAATCAAGTTCATTGCTATTGCTAGACACTTGCGAGGGCTCACAAAGTTGGGGCAGCAACTGCACCAACACTTCAACTCTGTTAGTAAATAGATCACAATCAGGGCGGGCTTCTACGAGGCGATTAAACAATTTCAAGACTCGTGGCAAGGGCGCCGCAGTACGTGCTACCGTGCGACACGCGAGTACCGCCAGAAAACGGTGATTTCTGCTACGACTATAATTGTCAGGTGTATACAATCGAATCAGCTCATTATGAATATCAGGGGCATCTATTAAGGCCCGGATTACTTTAAGTAAGGTAGTTGCTTGGTCGACAGCCCGTCTGGATTCCCCTTTATCCTAACTCGACTAAGTTCAATTTAAAAAAATCCATTGATCGCTCTAAAAATCAATTTAATGTATGCTAGCATGGGGAAAATGCAAATTCCTAGAATTTCAAATGGTGCAAAAGTCTGAAGAAATTATTGGAGTTTAGTATATCACTACCCATACATGTGCAATGGATTTTTTGACACTCATTTGTGCTTAAAAATCCATTGTATTCAACGGTTTTGATAAATGGATCCAAATTGGACATAAAAGTGGAAAAATATCCATCAATGGATTTTTTCAATGGGTCTTAGTGGACAAAGAAAGGGTTGGTTTCTAGAGTGTTGTATCCGAGACCACCGAGGAGATACGCCGACTGGTACAAGTATCCAACTGTATCAGTTTAATTTGGAAAATTTATATATTTTAAAAATTATCCTCTTTTCAATTCTTCAAGGGCGTAATATGAAGCACTATGTTATCACTCAGAAGAAAATGTTTTGAAATTATACTTCTTTAGGCGCGTTATGAAAATGATGATTGTGAAATTTTAAGATGCGGGCGCATCACTGTAACAAAAAATTAACAGGTTGAAGTTGGTTCCTAAAATTTTCTGACGTTTGCTTTATTAGTTATTTTTTTTTATTTCTTCGTCCATAACTAGGATAGGCAAAGGGTTCAAGCCCATACAGCCGTATTCATTATTTAATAATTAATTGTCAAATGGCTTTGACAATTGAAAGATTTTTACAAAATTGTTCTTTCTAAAAACGAAGAATAGCACGAGAATAAGTCATTTCAATTATTTTTGCTTCATTAGGCCAAAGAAATATAACTTCTTGCATGCATACATAAGTACAGACACACTTTTTTTACCTTACTTGAATGTATTCTGGCTCATAATGCTTTCTTCTAATTATATGAGAAATTTCTCATCACAAAATGTTAGTACGTTGCAATGCACTAGCATTTTATTCAAAGCATTCTAGAAAACTTGGTCGAGTAAACCGAAAATAAATTACAAAAATGTTTTTGAAACTACAGCGTCAATATCTGGTATTATTCCAATTAAAAGTTTACATGGCGAAGTTTTAACAAGTTGAATTACGTATCTGTCGCGTGGAATTTTCCATAACACATTTTAATTATAACTAACGGAAATTTGTTTGTCAATAGACTAGGAGCTTTGTCATAAATGTTTTGTTAAGGAATATTGTTGATATTATTTTATTCAGGTGCTCGTTTACCTTTTTAACCGACTTCAAAAAGGAGAAGGTTCTCAATTCGATCGATATTTCTTTTTATGTATGTTCACCGATTACTCTCAGATTTATGATCCGATTTACGTATTTTTTTAGTTAGATGTGGAACAAATGCCATTTGGTCACATAAAAATTTTACATAGTTTGGCCCAATAGTTCTCATTTTATGAGCACTTTGTATGAAAAATTTTTATTTACCTCGATGATATAATAATTTTTTGTGTACGGCTTTTTTAGGAGTTTTCGATCCTGTTGATTGTATATTATTATTATACACTGGCACAAAAAGTAAAAATTAAAAAAAAAAACAATGCTTAAAAAAACCGACTTCAATAACCTGAAAAGTATAAATGATAGTGTAGATACCAGGTGGCTTGGCACCGACTTAAAACCTATCAATATGTAGCACATATAAATAACAGTATTTTATTAATATTAAAGGTAAAGTTGTACATAAGAGGTGTATTAAATTAAATTTTTAGTTGTTTAATACTTTTCGGTTTTTGGAGTCGGTATTTTCAAACTTAGTTTTTTTTTTATTATTTTTTTAGATCGTGACAGTCTAAACTAGATAAGAGAAATAATTAGTCCCGTGTACCCGTGTATGTATGCGCAGTTAATAAATTTTCCAGTGGGAGGCTAATTAACACAGAATGTCGGTAACGACAGTGGCGCCTATCTCAGCTGTGAATTGAGAAATTACTATTTTAATGACAGTATACATCATTTGTCTCAATAAGACGCGCGTAATTGCGATTTGAACTTTAGGTTCAATCAATAATTTCAATGGGCAAGGCGTACCAATTACCATCTTGCTAGCCTCGTCACATTTTCACATATTTTTTGGAAACATAACTCTTAGATCATTTATACGTCTAGATAGACTATCGCAGTTGTGAAAACATCGAAAAAATCCTGGCCTGTTTTTATCGGTTGTCTAACAGCTAGAGACTTTATCTAGACCTAAATAATATTTTTATTTATAAATGTTAGTTTGTTTTTTACGCTGTCATTTTGATATTTGTCAAAGCAAAGTAAGTAGGGTACATTTTACCCCTGATACTTTTATGTAAATGAATAATTGGTTAAAACAAACATCAAAGACCATAAAAGTTTTGCCTCAGAATGATCTCTCTATATTAAAAAAACAACTTTCGATCTTTTCACTGGGCTTCACATTCAAGCGTTTTTTTTTTAAGTTGTACTTTACTTTCATATAATAACGTATCAAAATATCATCAAAAGTACTATAACATGAGGATCGCAATAATAATCGCCATAAAAAGACAACAGTACTTCCATTAGCTATCGAAGTGTATGTCAATTTCAAGTAAATCTTGAATATATCAAAAGTATCGATAAACGATTTTTTTTATGACAAGAAGGGACGAGACAAGCAGGACGTTCAGCTGATGGTAATTGATACAACCTGCCAATTATAACGCAGTAACGCTCAGGATTCTTTCCAAAAATTCTGTGCGGCACTAAAATTGCACTCGTCCCCTTGAGACATAAGGTGTTAAGTCTCATTTGCCCAGTTATTTCTCTAGCTATGGTGCCCTTAAGACCGAAGCAATAATTCTTGCACATTACTGCTTCACGGCAGAAATAGGCGCCGTTGTGGTACCCATAATCTATCTAGCCGGCATCCTGTGCAAAGGAGCTCCCACTGGTGAGATGTAGTTTATTTTATATTAATAAAATATCACAACTAAGCCGGATGAGGTAGAAGTGGTTTTGTGCGTTTGTTGAAAATCCAAAAATCTTTTAAATGGAATACTTAAATTCTTGGTGCAATCTGTCTCAGTATAATGCATTCCAGTGGGTTAAATCACATTACTCAATGTTATGTCCGTTAAAAACGAACATTTTCAGAAAGTCTTTACTTGATCAGTAACATACCATTATTATGAACACTGTGTATCTTACATATAAAAATACACTAATTTATAATAATGAACGACATTTTTAAATCCGCCAACTACAAAACATTTTCTTTTGTAAAATCTGAGACAGAAACAGCAACAAAGTAACAATAAGAGCATTAGTATACGTTCCATGTAAGCTATAGATTACTATTATGTAGGTCAGAGGGTAATAGGCAATACTCATGTTAATATTATGACAGTTTTAATGTGGATATGATTATAATTATATTTTTTTATTCTTTTTAAAAATTTAAATCAACTTCTGGCCTACATTCAAATAAATTGAGCCAATAGAGAATTGATTGAGGTTGACTGACTTACCTGCTTAATCTATTAAATTAATATTAATCTCTTTTACCCCAAGACTTGGTGAGGAAGATGGTGCGATGGTTATTACATAACCGCCTAGCGCCTGATAATTACTATCCTTGTAACATATAAATTACCCATTTGGCTTCAATTTTTAGTAAAAATAACAAAGTAATACTCTAAAATCGTGGCGTAAGAGTATAGTGTTTATTTTTATAAAAATACTAGCTGACTCAGTAAACGTTGTATTGCCATCATAGTTAACAATTGTAGTTAATCTACTGACTATAGATAGCTAAAATTTAGATTGTATTTTACCTCCTGAGAAAGATATAAAGATTCTAATTAGTTATTTATTTTATGCTATTCTTTCAATTTGATTTCTGAACGACGGGGGACACATCAAAGTGAAAACAAAATTGTTGTTTAATTCAGAACGTTTTCATATTTAACCTTTTTCACCTTTTAAACCTTCTCTGGACTTCCACAAATAATTCAAGACCAAAATTAGCCAAATCGGTCCAGTCGTTATCGAGTGTTAGCGAGATTAACGAACAGCAATTAATTTTTATATATATATAGATTATTTTACTCGTTTTAATAAACAATTTATAACGTTTTTTTTAAAGTGATAACCCTCACTTCTAGGATTAATACACAAATAAAATTTGAAAAACAAAATTTTATGAACGATGCGAAGGTTATCAACTGTAAAGTAGATCCTGTACATGAAGCCACAACCTGAGAGTTGAACAAAGCAAACAGAATTTTATAACGAGGCGAGAACGGTTAGCTCAGTGGTTTAGTGCACCGGCACGGAACGCCGGAGGACGTGGGTTCGAATCCCGCATCGTTCATAAAATTTTGTTTTTCAAATTTTATTTGTCGTTTAAATAATATAATAAGTAGTAAGTATTTAATATTTGAATAATATAGTCAAAATATTTGTCAATAAGCCAGTTATGGCAGGACATTATCAGAAAAAAAATAATAAAATGCATTTATTTAAGATATACCTTTATTCATACTTTAATAATATCATTAAAAAAAATTTTTTTTAATTCACGATTCATAACCAAGTACAATCGGTTTGACGTAAAATAATATTTGCTTGGTATGTCCATAATATACTTTCCTCACTGCAGAAAATATCTTCAGGTAGTATATTAATCAGAGCAGTTAATTATGACGATTGTGTTAGTTGCCGATGCAACCATATATGTGATTGAATGGTTTTTTATCTCTTTGTTACTTTTTCCGCTTATTTGTCATGAATAGGATACATTTGCAGGTATCCCAGTTCGCTATTCATAATTTGCAAAGGTACGGAATCTTATTTTGAGCTCTGGGTGGACTCAATCAACACTTCAACTTTCTGCAAAAAAAAACAAATAGGGAGCACTAAGTTGTTGTCTCCTATAAATATCCCTACTTAAGACGCGGTCATAAGTCAATATCCAAAAAAATTGGTGTCTTAGAGAGTCGATTACAACATAACGCAATTAAAATATTTCGACGCAAAAAAAACATTACAAAAAAAGGACTTAAGGAAAAATTTTAACCGAATATAGTATTTATATATAATTTCAAATATTAAAAAAAAATTTGGAAGTTGCTTCCCAAAAATAATCATTGGAGTTAAAAATCCTCTGAATTTTCAACGATAACAACATTCTTTTGTTGAAGAATTTAATAGAATTAGTCTATGTCTAAAACTTAAACCGGACAATTATTAAATTTAATATTTACATTTTGAATAAACAAAAGAAAACCCGTAAAATAAATGCCCATTTGCAGCTTAGCCACATGATCAACACAAATTTTGTACTATTGGTTTTAGCGTTTACAATCCTGGTCAGTCCGCGCCTTAATATTATAAAACAAAATCCTCCACCGAGTCGGTCTATCTGTTCGCGATAAACTCAAAAATTACTGCACCGATTTTCATAGTGTTTTCAGCAATGAATAGCGTGGTTCTCGAGTTAGGTTTTGGAATTTAATTTGTTTTGTGTACATTCTTGTATATATTAACGATATTTGTTTTTGAAAATTTATTGAAGTAGGCGTTACTTTGCGGAAATCCATAATTATCCAAATGATTTGAGTTTTCTTTAGTGTTAATTCCGCCAATATTTGTCTTTAAACAATTCGGCACGTGTTTCGCCTCTAGACGAGGCTTCCTCAGGACATGTTGAGTCGCCAAAATCTGGCACGATACTCAATATTTGTTTTTGTTAGAGATGTCGGAAAAACTTACGCCATCCGGGAGCTTTCAGCAATAATGTATGCTTGAATTGTGTATCTTATATAAGTCTTCAGAAAAGCCCGCGATGGTATATTTCTATCTATTGAGGAAAACATACTTTATCCATTTTAATACTTTAAAAAAAATTGGCAAGTATAAAGCTGTTATATAAAAGCTATTTACACAAATACGATATTAAACCTTATTATTTTATTACTACATACTATTATATTATAAAATAATTCGGGAATACGTTTTGTTTCATTTCTAACTTTTACTTTATTACACATTTCCGATGGCTTCATACTACATTATTCCCGAGTGTCAGTCGGGTCAGCTAGTTTATTAAAAACTGTTAAGAAACAATCTCTTTCTTCTTCTTCTTTCAATTTATCAAAATCTTTTAAATCAATAAAAAAACAAAATTCTCTTTCCTCTTCTTTTATCTTACACTGTTCGGGCATGTCTATATATATATATATATGGTAGTGTATAATGAAAATGGTCTTTGTTTGAGGCTCACGTCTTTGATCGTATCGACATGAAACTACCATTACATGCAATGCGAAATTTATCCTGGATGGCTACTTATGTTTTTTTGTATTTGTAATAAAAATGAATAAAATTTTATTTATTTATTTTTAAAATTCGTCCAGCGAAGAGGGTGGGAACGGATATTATATATATAAACATTTCCGTCAAGTTCTTTGTCCGCGATGAACTCCTAAACTAATGAACCGTAAACGAATGAATAGATATCACAATTTTAATTTCGGTTTCTGTTTGATAATTCTATAAGATTTTTGAAGCACTGTTTCACAGTTCAGTAGAACTGTTATTATTATTATTTCATTACATGAACAGGGAAATACGAAATAATTATATATATTTCATTGTGATGTTTTTTTTCGGTAATAAGTTAATACATTTGACCGCGTGCAACGCAGAGCATCTCGAATTGTCGGGGACTCAGTGCTCTGTGAACGGCTGGATCACTTGGCGTTGCGTAGAGACGTCGCTTCATTGTGTGTCTTCTACCGCATTTATCACGGGGAGTGTTCCGAAGAGATGTTTAACATGATTCCTGCCGCCGAATCCGACCTTCGCACGACTACACTGTACACCGTACAGTGTAGAGATATTACCTTGCGTACCGTACCCGTGACATTACAATATCACTAAAACCAGGCCGTTAAATAATAAAAAAATAACGGCCGTTTTCAATAACCTATCTACCCTTAGTTAAAGTTACGGATACATTGCTGTTACCGTTTAATGACAAGATCTTATCTATCCATAGTTATGTCCAATGCTATATGTCAATATATAATTGAAATGTAAGTAAGCGTAAAAGGATAGATTTGTCTACGTCTAGTAAGTAAAACTAAGGATAGATAGGTTATTGAAAACGGCCGTAAGTCGATTGACAATTACCGTT
The DNA here is from genome assembly GCF_905404315.1 of Leptidea sinapis. Classification (NCBI taxonomy): domain Eukaryota; kingdom Metazoa; phylum Arthropoda; class Insecta; order Lepidoptera; family Pieridae; genus Leptidea; species Leptidea sinapis. Next base: position 2,836,965 of record NC_066281.1, on the reverse strand, counting down.
TCATTATAATATTATCACTAGTGAAATTGTAATATCACGGCTTTGACAGAAACCTGCATTTACATGAATAAAATAAACATAAATAAAAACTTAAAGTTTAAATTTTCAAAAATAAAAGAAATGAAATGTGAGCAGTGAACAAAAGATTTTAGGATTTTATTATCACATAAACGTATAATCCTTAATATAATGTTAAAATGAAATTCGCACGCGAAAAACTTCAAACTTACCTACAAGTCTGCAACTTCAATCAGAGAATGAAAGCGGAATTACACACAGGAATTAAATCTTAGAAAATGCTAGACGGGTGTAGTTGAGAGGCGCTTATAACCGCTTCAATAGAGACCCTTGGCTGGTCTGAGAGCACGATGTGACACACACATTGAAAGGAGATGGGATATATTCTTATAAAACCTTATATAGTAAGGGATTAGTTGGATGAGGATTTTCATACTGTACTATGCTTGCAAATAAATTCTCTATTATCTTTCTACTGTTTGGAAGAAATGTTTGCGTATGGGATTCCACATAGTACAAAATATAATTCATGACAAAAACTATATTATATATAAAAAAATATAACTGATATTCCAATTTTTTTTGCTGCAGAAAAGAGCTGTTCAATCAATCTATAATCTATCCAATAGACATTCACTGAGAGATAAATTTAAGGCGATCAACATAAAAATATAGATAGTTTAAAAAAAATTGAAATTTATAAAAAAGATTTCACGACTTCGGTTATGCAATAATCTGGTAATTTCTAGATGAAATTAATAATAAAAGATAAGCAAGAAGTAATTAATGAAATTATTGCAGGACAAATATTTGACTCTTAAGTAAAAAATAAAATTATTTAATCAACTACCTCTAGAAATAAAAAACGATTTACTGGACTCCTGTTTAAATAGTTAATCGACAAAATTTTTTTAGTGTTAAGGATTTTTCTTTTAATTTTAAGTAAACTTTTTGCATGCTAATTTAAATTAGCCGAATAGAAGACACTATAATAAATTTAAGATCTATAATATATACTGTATTCGACGCAATAAATACATTTAATTTCAAAATTTGATTCAATTTACTGAGTGTTACTTCCGTCAGAAAAAAATTCTAAGTTAATTGTAAGTTGCACCTAAAGAAGTTTTACTTCAAAAATACATTTCGATAATTATAGACTTGCACAAAAATAGCGACTAATTCAATAAATATTTTGTAAAAATTTTCTACAGAATTATTAATGTTTTGTGAAAGATAAATCTAATTTTGTTAGAATAATTTCTGACATAAAGAAATATTTGCATATCTTATATCTTTAAACGAGCAATTCTTATATATATATAATCTGAATCTCGGAAACGGCTCCAACGATTTTAATGAAATTTAGTATACGGGTAGTTTCGGGGGCGAGAAAGCGATCTAGCTAGTTTTCAATTTTAAAAAATGTAGTTTTATCCGTGTTTTAACCAGAAATAGCTACAATAACATTAGAATACAAAGGTAAATTTTGCCACTATATACAAGACTATTATAGCTCAGATGGGACATTGGGTGATCCGGAAAGCAGAAGACCCCGGTTCGAATCCAGAAGTCCTATTAGTTTTTTTTTTGGTTCAAGTTTTGTACATTCTTAAAAATCCGAGCAAGGCTCGGTCGTCCGGATATTATAATAATATGTAAGGTCTAAATCAGATTAGGATATAAGGTGTATTTGAGACTAACCTTAAGGATTTTTTTTAGATTTTAAGTAAACTTCTTGCATGTAGAAGACACAACAGTAAATTTAAGATCTATATTGTATTCGACGCAATAAATATATTTCATTTCATTTCATTTCAAGCATTTAAATATTTAAGAATGTTAAAAAGGCAATTTTGTAGAGCACTTTTGTAGAGCACAGTTTCAGAAGTTTTCGTGTTAGAATATATTTCTTCCCTTAAATGTTTCGGTACTATCTAAAACGATTTAATATAAGATAAAAGAAGAAAATTTAAAAAAATCTTAAATTTAAGTAATAATTTAAAAAGAAAACACGATAGACTTTTAAACAGGTAGCTATCAAGTTCAATATAAATGGAAACTACATTTTTAATCTTATTCAACTTGGAAATATGAGCGCAGTAACAATAAATTTTTTGAAGAGTTACTTGAACATACTTTCTTCATAACGAAACTTTCCCGGAACATTTTCAACTTCTTTCAGCTTGAAGTGCTTCAAAAGGTAATATCAATGGGAAATTATCGGAGCCTCAAGCTTTATAACGATTGAAAATAGAAAAGTTTTACATCTCAAACGAATCTGTTTGTTTCGTTTGTTGTTTTCACTTTTGTTGTATTATATAATTTAAATTTTACCGTGGTATTTCTTTTGCGAATTAAAATTTAAATTAAAAATAACTCAGTGTTTTTATTTGATATAATTTGGATCAGTATTGTTAGAATAGAATAGAAAAAAATATATTTACCATAGGATCACTTCCTATAACATAAAATATTGATACATTTTTTTTTATTAAAATAAGGGACGAGACGAGCAGGACGTTCAGCTGATGGTAATTGATACGCCCTGCCCATAACAATGTAGTGCCACTCAGGATTCTTGAAAAACCCAAAAATTCTGAGCGGCACTACAATTGCGCTCGTCACCTTGAGACATAAGATGTTAAGTTGCATTTGCCCAGTAATTTCACTAGCTATGCCCTTCAGACCGAAACACAGTAATGCTTACACAGTACTGCTTCTATCTAGCCGGCTTCCTATGCAAAGGAGCCTCCCACTGGTAAGTATTACATTAATAAAGTTCGTAAAGGGGCTTTGATAAAAGGAGAAGAACTATCTAAGAAACCCCTAGCCCATCTTTTACATGATAATATAACAACTTTACCTACTTAATATCTAATATATAAAATTCTGGTGTCATGGTGTTAAGCTTTGATTATGAGTCAGCATTAAAAAATACACACAACTTCAAATTTTCACCCATCTACGATTAACAGTTACTTTTGTATCGCGATTTTAATATCGGCAATACAAGTTTGCTGGGTCAGCTAGTAATGTTATACAATTTTAGGTGGCCTGCACAGAACCATACAAGAACCTTGCATCATTATCCTCTATATAATCTACTATACTATAGTAAGTCTTGTTTGTCAATGATACATTAATATATTTCTTGAATTTGTGCTTTGTAAGTCCTAGTATGTTAGGGATAGAAAATGCGTGATATGATTGTATGTAATCACCGCGACCCTTTCTCTATTGGAATACAATAGGAATCCAAATGTTGCACTTGAGTCTCGTGCCAGAGTTTGGCGAGTCAACATGTCCTAAGGATGCCTCGCGTAGAGGCGAAACACGTGTCGAATTGTTTAAAGACAAATATTGGCGGAATTAACACTAAAGAAAACTTAAAATATTTGAATTATTATGGATTTCCGCAAAGTAACGCCTACTTCAATAAATATTCTATAATAGGAATGACAAAATCGTTGCCGATCTTATAAATAGTCGCATAAACGTACATTTGAAGTCGAAAACGAAAATTGAGGATTGAACTGAGGGCTATGTGATGAGAGCTTACCTATTGCACCATTGAGGCAATATGTATGACTATTATAGACTAAACCTAGAATAAATTTTTAAATAGGTAAAGATCATCATTTAAATAAAACACTTTTTAAAGGATTAAAACGTGTGTAATTGTAACTTTGTTTTTAAATTAGATTTTTGCATAAAAGTCCTATCTTGACTCATTTCATCTGGAGTCCCCCTAAAAACGAGATCTGGAATGATCTTGAAACGTTGGGTTAACTAAAATAATAATAAAAATGTAACTTTTACGCAAAAATCGAATATGAAAAACAAAGTTACAATTATTGTTACACGCGTTTTAATTTGATTGTCATATTTTGTCGATAATCCAAATGATAGGTTTTCTAGAGTGTTAATTCCGTATCTTATTATTCGCGTATTATAATTCGCGTGCCGGAATTCGGCGAGTCAACGTCACCTGAAGATGCCTTGTCTAGAGCCGAAACACGTGTCGAATTGGTTAAATACAAATCTTAGAGTTATAAACACAAAAAAAAATATATTTGGATAATAATTTTCTAGTTGCTATATTCATATTATGTTATGAAACTCTTCTAGTGATCTTAAAAAATCCAAAATGAACAGCGATATTATTCCTATTTAAACAAGAAAAATTATCGATATATAGATATTGTTATATTCTCACGGGTCAAATACTATAACATAGTAACTAGAATATATTTTCTCTATAAGTACTCAATAATATTCTTCTGAGAAATGAAGTTAAGAGTTATTCAGCAATGTAAGAATTAAGAAACAATAAGTTGTTTTGTTTTTCATTAATATTGAAAACCTTAAGTTCTCGTATTTTTTCTTTACGTAGCATAGCTCATAAACTATAGATTCTAATCATTTCGTTCTAATGACCATCTAGCAGCTTAAAATGTCTTCAAAATCAACAATGACAATAATTATTAGGTATTTCTTTTAATTTAATCTTAATTTAATAAATCCAGTATCCTGACTTTTGTTTCCAGTGAAGTCCTAAACTTATGAACGGATTTTGATGGTGATTACTTCATGGAGTGTAGCTTAGTCCAACTTGAGAGATAGTAAAGATTTTTATTTCGATTTAGGATCCATAACTATTTTTATATCCAATATATGTTTTGTATGGACATATTATTTTCTATAAGAGAATTTATTGACGCACGGTTTAACAGTTCTGACGTAAAACAATTTCATTATAACAACTATAACAACATTATAATTCTTGATGTTTATGAAATATTATTGATATTTAAATACAGTATTTAATTTATTATGTACAGAACAACGTCTGTCGGGTCAGCTAGTAATTTCTATAAAATCACGCAGATTTCACAATCTAAATTAGTAAAAAAAATAAAAGGTTTGGTTGGCAGCAGCTGCCTTTAATCTACGATTAGTGCATAAAATATTCTGTTATTTACTGTTTTGGGCTGCCCGAAGGCCAAACTCTCGCATATTCATGGATTGCTCGTATTCCCCTATACCCATAGCATAAATAATTTGACCGGAGTCCTAATATTTGCACGTGTTGGTGCTTTAACAAGTTAAATATTGATGAAATATCTTAATTTACTTACTTTCTATTATAATTACACTATAATCAACAAATATTAAAGATCCACGAATAGTTACAGATATTTTTGATTATTTAAAAATAACAAATCAATATTTTCAAGTATTAATTTTATCATGGTGTTAAAAATAAATCTATACTTTTATTTTACACGCGCTAATAAAAAACCTTATGAGTGTAGCATTTCGACTCATTACATCTGTAGTCTTCCTACACATGAGATCTAGAAAGGTCTTGAAACGTCGGGTTAATTAAAATAATAATAAAAATGTAACTTTTACGCAAAAATCTAATGTAAAAACACAGTTACAATTACACTCGTATTAATTTGATTATCATATTTGGTGATAGTCCATGGTTGTTTTATAGAGTGTTAATTTCGTGTCTTAGCTCAAGTCTTAACCACTTCTCATGCCAGAATTTGGCGAGTCAACGTCTCCTGAGGATGCCTTGTATAAAGGCGAAACACGTGTCGAATTGGTTAATAATTTTTTGCAACAATTAATTTTATCATGATGTTAGTAATAAATACATTTATTTAACACGCGCAAATAAAAAATCTAATGAGTAGCCGCGTAGCATTTCGTAGCTACTAGTAAATTGTTAGTTTTCTTAAATTGTGTTTATTCAATATCATTACTTGAGATATTTATTAAATCTATATTAATATAATATTCTTAATGTTTTATTGGCTCACACACTTACCAATCTTAGATTTTTTCCTTTTACGCACAAATCACTATTGAAATCATCTGTGTTGTTAATATAATTAGATGATAATTTCTGATAACACTGAGTCACAACACGAAACACTACACAAATTTATGTTATATACTCGCGACACGGTAATATGGAGCAACTGACGAACGTCCGCCCGCCCCGAAACCTCGATTACAACTAAGCCTTCACAGCGCAAGCCTCTCTGACTTTGAGTTTCACGCTTTTCAGATAGTCTCGGACGCTAGCACCAAGAGCATTTTCATAAGATATTAAGGACCTTACAATCTTATCGTGGTCCAATGTTGTTTCAAGTTCGCTGTAATTTAAGCATCTTTGAATAGAGTCGAATTGTCATAGATTTATTGAAGTTAAGCAAAATGACTTTCGAATTTGATAAAATATTTTTGCGGTGAAAACTTCTTTAGTCGCGGTGGACACTTTATAGTAGGTTAATCTTATTGGTTTGCGTCACAGACATGCTTAAGGCGCGCTACGAAAAATAAATAATTAAAAATAAATATGAATATACTACAGGTCTGAATGTAGTGACTACTACAACTCAGACTAACAGACGCTAGATGGACCATTCAGACCACAACATGGAAGGGACCTGTAGGAAAGAGAAATGTGGGCAGACCACATAAAAGGTGGACCGATGAGATTAGAGAGATTGGCGGAACTAACTGGCTCGAAAAAGGAAAAAATAGAAAGGAATGGAGGAGGCCTTTACCCAACTGGGATCCATTTGAAAATAATCAAGAAAACTAACATAGTGCATGCATTATAACTTACTAACATAAAAGTTAATAATAAAATAATCATGTTTGTCGACTAACCGTACTAACATACTAACACTAAAATGTAGAAATCAAATGGAAAATCATTAATAAAGGCTTTATTATTATTATTATTATTATACTAGCCGTTTCCGCCCACTTCACTGGACGAATTTTAAAAGGAAATAAATTAAAGGAACATTGGAATTTGAAAAATCAGCGATAAGCCAACTAGGATAAATTTCACATCGAATGGTGGTAGTTTCATGTCAATACGATCAGTGGCTTAGGCGTGATTGAGCCTCAAATATTAATTATATATATATATATATATATATATATATATATATATATATATATATACGGTTACTTTTTGGATGGGTGAAATCTCGTGAATTCACGTCACCGTAATAATAATAGCTATAGCAGTGTATCTGTAGCTATACAGCTGACGTATTTTGCAACATTAGTGCTGTGTATATCTTATAAGTGAGATAGAATGGATTTAGTGAAAAGTTTGTGTGTGTATATAATGTGCATTGTTTCTTTTTTTTCTTTATTTATTTAGGGGTTTTATATGTATGTACATGTCAGCTCCATAATAATCTAAGTACATTAACTCTAAAACAAAATTCTTAACTTAACAAACTAAAAAAGAGTTATTGGTGAAATAGTGTTTTTGTTTGATTATGATATTATCGAAAATAAGTTTTAAATGACTTAAGATACCCTTTGGGGGGTGATGGATAGGAAACAGTGGAAGATATTTGAGTTGGATGTGGGGTGACACACCAAACAAAGAAACATAATATTATAATGCCGTTAGATGAGCCACCTTAGTTATTAAGAAAAATGTGTAAAAGTTTGGAATGAAAAAGTTTTATTATTATTATTTTACTATTGTTAAGAGTTTAATTTAAGAGACCAATAATAATTAATTAATCTTAGATTTAGTATTGGTCTCCGCTGCGCTCTAACTAGATACTGCACCACCTAAGAACAATAGCTTTTTATTACGGCAACTACTAGATGCTTGTGTGCGTGGTATCTTGACAATCAATGGCATCTTTAAAATTTTGTAACATACGCTTCGTGTTATTTTACATTCAAATTAATAAAATACAAAATACTCACTGATCATATGTGATCTCAGTGTCTTTCTTATTTCTTGTAGTATTATTTTTACAAAGTTTTACTACACAACCCGGCATTTTAGTTTCAATAATTATCAAAGTTTAACAGAACATGTGGCATGTCAACGTCACACATTGTTCGTGACTGGCTCGAGTATGTCCTCTTGGGCGTTGTATTTATTGGTTGCCGAACTTTTCGAGTACGCCTGCGGTATCAACCCAATATATTATGCAGTATCGTACGATAAAATTTATAATTAAATAGACCGAAGTCGTTTGCTCCATTCCCAGTCTATGGTATTATTTAGAAAATAATTTATGTTGTATCAATAATAATACCACATTATAAATAATACCACACAAATTTCTCAAAATTTATTCCTTTAGAATTCTTTTTGATGTCATTTCTAATATACTATATACTACTACCGCTTCGGAAACAATAAGGCTCTTTTTAATAAAATTATAGAATATTGTAGAGTCATTTCTATTACCTATAAAATCATCATAATCTAGTCCCAGGCTGTCCGATCACTAAGATATTCAGCTGTTGAGTAATAGGATTTACGGCACAGACATTTTTTTATAAAACATTTAAATTTATTAATGGCTGGGCTGTTTATTATAAAAGTGTATACATTTACCCTTAAAGCTATTATGTATCTTATGAAGCCTATTGAAATTGGTTCCGTACATTTTCTGGGATCATGTTGTACAAGCAACTGCAATCAAGAGTATATTTTTAATGAAAATAAGGGATCAGACGAGCAGGAAGTTCAGCTGGTTGTAATTGATACGCCCTACCCATTACAATGGAGTACCGCTCAGGATTCTTGAAAAACCCAAAAATTCTGAGCGGCACTTCAATTGCGCTCGTCACCTTGAGACATAAGATGTTAAGTCTCATTTGCCCAATAATTTCACTAGCTACGGTGCCCTACAAACAGAAACACAATAAAACTACCGCTTTACGGCAGAAAAAGGTGCTTATGTGCTACTCATTAAGTAAGCATCTCGTGCAAAGAAGCCTCCCACTTTATAATCCCAATAGCTATGTCCTTTTCAGTAATGCTTACAAATTACTGCTTCACTATAGGAATAGTCGCTGTTGTATCACTAAGAAAATCATTTATGTTGTAGTAACGAATACCGCAGAAACTATTCTTAACAATTCTGTTGCATATGGTAACATATTTGTTATGTACATTTTCTGGGATCATTTTGTACAAGTAACTCATTAGGATATCATCTGGATGTGTGGCGGTCCTCCACTGTGCGTTTTTCAAGGAGCTATCTACCAGGTACTACAAAGCTGTGCAACGAACTTCCTCATGCGGTGTTTCCGGGACGATACGACATGGGTACCTTCAATAAAAGCGCGTAAAGGTCGGCAACGCTCCTGTGATTCCTGGTGTTGCAAGAGAATGTGGGCTGCGGTGATCGCTTAACACCAGATGACCCGTACGCTCGTTTGTCCTTCTTTTCCATTAAAAAAAACTGCAATTAAAGGTATCCTGTAGTCAAGAATTAAATATTGTTGTTGTCTTACTATTTATCAGATATGTTTCGAATGATGACATTCACTAACCAACTCGAAAACGAGTAAACCGCACTTAACTTTATCTGGCTTTTACATGTGTAACGACAGATCCCCCTCCTGATCTGAATATTTTATTATTCGGATCAACCAAATCATTAAAATAAAACTGTCAGATGTCAGTAAAAAATACCTTAAATTTGACTGGATAGAATTATAAAGCCTTGGTACTAACATATTATTATGATTAATAATAGTAGCCAAATAAGATTTTATATTGATTATTAATAAAATACGAACTGTTCTCCTATTATGCATTTGCAATTTAACTGCTTTTTATCAAGTAATAAGTGATTTTATTTCGATCTCATCATCATGTGACCAGCTCGATTAACATCGTATTCTTAAAAAGAAGGAAATTTAATGATCCAAAAAATTCTTCACGAAATAAAATCTTTACGTGCAGCTCTTGAGCTATTTATTGCATTCGTATATTGTGTAAAGTTTACGTTTAGTTTAGACGATCTGTGAGATTGAATCAGAAATGAGGAGATCCGTAGGAGAAACAAAGTTATCAACATAGCCCAGTTGGTTGCAAAACTGGAGTGGCAGTGGGCAGGACACATAGCTCGACAGTCAGATGGCCGTTAGGGCAGTAAAGTCCTCGAATGGCGACCATGTACCGGAAGACGTAGTGTTGGTAGGCCCTTCCGTAAGAAAAATCCAAGGATCTGGTCAAGATCGCCAGAATAGAATAGATGTGGGCAGTACAGGGAAGATCGTCGTGGCGATCTTTGTCCAGCAGTGGTCGTATGCGGCTGAAATGATGATATGTACAACGTTTTATTCCAAATTCAAATGAGTAGGTCACAGCTTAAAATATCACACTTCAATATCATTTCTACCAACGCTTTAGACCCAACAAACAGATTGACAAATGAAAATTTTATGATGACCCTCGTATTTACAAAGCATTCCACACACGCTCACACACATCTGACCAATCAGCGTCTAGTATAGTACACACACATAGACAGTAGGAAGCTCGAGCATTCAGTGATGTTTATTTAGCAAAGTTAGCACAGCGACGTGCAAACGGAAAAGATAGGCTTTCTTTGACTCCTTTTTATCTGCCCGTTGCAGCCCTAAATAGGATGCAAATAGAGATAGCAGTGTCTCTTAGTGAATGGAAAATTAGCGAGGTCTCGGGTTTTAGTAAATACTTCGGTGTTTTGAATGAGGTGTCAACTTATTTATATTTTCCTTCAAAGCTTTAATATAAGTCAACGTGTGAGACGAGATTTTGTGTACTATTTGTAAGTAATATATCTTTTAAATAATAAACGATTAAAGGATCTAATGTTGTTGGTTAGTACCAAATTATGTCATATGCGTTTTTGAATAGATAGACTTGACTCGATAAAAACACTTTTTATAAAAATAATTAAATAATGTTTTAAAGAATTCATCATTATCAGCCGGAAGATGTCCACTCCTGGACAAAGGCCTCCGCCAAAGATCTCCATGACGATCGGTCCTGGGCTGCCCTCGTCCAACCTATTCCGGCGATCTTGACCAGATCTTCGGTCCATCTTGTGGGGGGCCTACTAACACCGCGTTTTCCGGTACGTGGTCGCCATTCGAGGAATTTACTTCCGCACCGGCCATCAGTCCGTCAAACTATGTGCCCAGCCCACTGCCACTTCAGTTTCGCAATCACTTATGTTAAACAATTAAAATTAATTAAATGATTGTTTGTACGAGGAAAGCGCATGACCGATTGTGCTTGAAATAAAACATAAAAGTATAATTTTAATTTTTTTGGTACAATTATTTGTAAAAATTTATTCAAACAACAAATCTCATAACTAAATTTAAATAAAATTAATTAAAATACGTCCTATGCTGGAAAAATGCCTCTCACAAAGATCCGATGGCGATTGGTTCTGCGCTGCCCTCATCCAACCTATTCCGGCGATCTTCACCAGATCGTCGGTCCATCTTGTGGGGGGCCTACCAACACTACGTCTTCCAGTACATGGAATTACGTCTTACTATATTTTGACCTAATGTATTTTCTTTCTTTATTTCCATTCTCTCTGAAAACTGTAGTCAAATGGTGAAAACAACAGGGTTAACGTTAAGAAATTCAAGTTAAATTCTTTAGAAGGTAATATTAGCCGCACAGACAGCTGACCTTATCACTTCTTGACAGAGCTTCCTTTGAGCACGCGATTGCTAGCGGATTACCGAGCTTATTCACATTTATCATTAACAACTCGTGCTTTGCGACTTCGTTCGCATAAAACATTGTATCTGATACAGATAGTCATCTCCGAATCTCCTATACACTCACAGAGAAGCATATTTTGGGGATCAATTCACCTGTGTCGCGATTATGAAAACCGCGTACACCTATTCAGAGATTCGTTTTTTTTTATGGAAAAAGGAGGACAAACGAGCGTACGGGTCACCTGTTGTTAAGCGGTCACCGCCGCTTGGAACACCAGAGGAATCACAGGAGCGTTGCCGGCTTAAGGACGGTGTACGTGCTTTTTTTAGGGTACCCATGTCGTATTGTCCTGGAAACACCGCACAAGCAAGCTCATTCCACAGTTTGTAGTACGTGGAAGAAAGCTCCTTGGAAAGCGCCCTGTGCTTCCCCGGGGCGTAAAAAGAATAGGTCAGTCCCAGGCCCAAGGGTGTCGTAAGAGGCGACTACGGGCTTTTTGAAAGTGGGAGAGTCACGCTGCCGTCTTATGACGTCAGCACAATCGGGCTCGACTCGTCCCGGTTACTTACCACACTCGCATAGAATACCGGCGTGAAGTAACGGCCTAGCGCCGCTATGTTTCGCATAGGTTAGTGTCGAGGACCGGAGGCCATCCCTTAAAATTGACTTGAGATGTCACACTTATAAATCTAAACAATTTGTTATTTAAAGTGATATCCCTCACTTCTGCCAGTAATTATACAAATTAAAGAAGATGTTGGAGGATGGAGAATGAGAGAATGTACAAAGTACTTTCTTCTCTACTCTATAAGCAACCCGAGCGCTGGCCGCTATTTCGGTCAACAGATCAGCTTTGCTATCCAACAAGTTCAAGTTCAAGTTTTTATTCGTAAATACTATTACACGTCATACATACTTAAGATAATAATTCAATTATTAATTTATAAATTCATTATATGAGTAGAACGAGCGCTCAATGACCATTTGAGTTTATATTTAAAAGTGTTAAAATTAGTTTACAAACACTTACAAACACGCTTATGATATAGTCCGGGAGTTTATTATAAACCCGAGGGCTCATAGCGTGTATTGTGCGGGAACCTTTTTCCAGGCTATGTGGGACTGCATTTAGGCGATTCGTGTGTCGCAGCTAGTACTGGCTGGTGTCGCCTCTTTTTTTATACTGGTGTAAGTGCGCTCGGGCGTATAAGCCTATCTGTAGTATCAGGAGGCTTGGTATTGTTAATATATTTAGTGAAGCGAAGAAAGGTATTACGCATTGGTCCGACGGTATACCAGCTAGTATGCGAACGGCTCGCCTTTGTAGGCGACAAACTCGTTCAAAGTCCGCGGCGCGTCCCCAGAATCCAACGTGGAAACGCTGCCAGTATTCTTGTTTGTCTGGTTGCTGATAGTTTTAATTTTATGTAATCATTGTATTGAAAATATAGTTTTATGATTTGTTTTGTTTGAATACATATAATTTAAGTTATGGTATATATCTATAGTTAAATTTTTCTTAATAATAGTTCGTTTATTAATCATCGTGCAGGCATATTACCTTCATTGATGTACACTGTAAGTATTTGGATTGTTGCAACTAACTGTAAATATTGATTTAAAAGAATCGCAAAGAGTTTTTTGCTACTTCTTCTTATTAAAGCTCGCACCTTTCTCGAAGTGATGGTAAAATATGGTAAAAAAAATAATTTTCACATTCAAATAAATAAGTTGATAGTAATTTGAATTTGATTAAGTAGAATATTTCGCTTCGACTATGTTAAATTCCAAATGTACTTGATGGGAGATAAGAAGAACGTCATCCATACTAGAGCCCCCGAGTCCAAGATCGAGACTAGAGGACCTCTTCTGCAAGATGTAAACCTCTCAAACATTTCTCTCAATCTCATGTCTCCGTACGAACTGAATATTTTTCTGTATTTTCGCGATACAACTCCACACAATCTATTCATTGATTCTGCATGTGCCTTTTATGAGATTGACTTTAACACAGTTTTACCACCTCTGGTAACATTAATGTTTTTCAGGCTACGATTTGCCGATCGTTTTTATAAATAATCCTTCCAGGTTTTTGATTTGTTTAAATTTTTTTTATTCATATTATCTTTGCGGATGTAATGATAATATAAAAAATTAAATTTAAGGAAATATATGTCGCACCACCACCCAATAATGTAAATAAAATATTTAACATCAAAAAACTAGTATTTCTTATTGAGGACGAAAAAAGAGCGTACGGTTCATCTGATATTAAGTAATCACATTCACAAAGGATCAAGAAGTTAAGTGAACATAAAGAGATAATATAATTATAGTACCTGGACGACCGATCCTTGCTTGGATTTTTATGAAGGTCTAAAACTTGAACAAAAAAAAACTAATAGGACATCTGAATTCGAACCGGGGTCTTCTGCTTTCCGGATCACCCAATGTCCCATTTGAGCTATTATAGTCTTGTATATAGTGGCGAAATTTACCTTTGTAAACACGGCTAAAACTGCATCTGTTAAAATTGATCGATTTCTCGCCCCCGAAACTACCTGTATACTAAATTTTATTAAAATCTTTGGAGCCGTAACCGAGATTCAGATTATATAGATATTTATATACAAGAACTGCTCGTTTAAAGATATAAGGTATGTGTCACATGTAATAATATTATAATATTACAGTGTTCCTGTATAGGAGACATCGTAAGCATATTTAAAAAGACCATCGGATTCTCCTGGGAAGAAGGTTGGAAGTTAAACGAGAACGTTGGAATGGCGGGACCACTTGATTTAATTAATATACTCATTTGATTACCATTTCGCACTAGAAAATAGCGTAACAAAAAGCGTAACGTTCAAAATTTATATGGCTTCAAATTTCTTTCAAAACCATTAAAAAAATAAAATTATAAATATCTCGGTATGTTGAAATAGGAAAATTTGATTTTAATTTGTTTTCCGTACAGGCATTACCAAATTAATTACCGACTTTTTTACATTGTTCATCAATGTGATTTTTTTGGAAAATACTGTAAGTAAGAATTCATATTTATACAATTTTAGGTGCATAGGTCTTGCTGAATTTCTGGCAAACGTTATTCTAAGGCCTAAGACAAATCTTTTTGTCTACAGTTTTTTACCCAAATCGAAATAAATACTATCCCATCTCTCAAGTTGGACTAAACTGCACTCCATGACGAAATACCCATTAAAATCCGTTACTTAGTTTAGGAGTTCACTGGAAACAAACATCAAGACACTGGATTTATATATATTAAGATTGGAAATGTTTGGCTGTGTGTATTTTTTCTGGCTTCTAAAATTCTATTTTATTTCATAATATTAGACTCAACACAGATTACTAAATCGAATTTTTCCATAAAATATATTATAAATTTTATTGTTCCTGAGTTATATTAAATACTGAATTTAAATTTTGGCGTTTTAATAATAATATTAAAATAAAGGCATAAAGGGTATCTATTTTCTCAAAATTTATTTCTATAGAATTCTTTTTGATATCATTTCTAATATACTACAACCGCTTCGGAAACAAATGGAGAGAGAAGAAGCGGCGCAAGAAACTCGCCAGCATTAATTTTTGGCGCTCTTTTCAATAAAAATATACAATATTGTACAGTCATTTCTTTCGCTATAAAATAATCACAATCTAGTCCCAGGCTGTCCGATCATTTAGATAATCAGCTGTGAAGTAATAGGGTTTACGACAGCGCCATTTTTTTATAAAACATTTAAATTTATTTATAGATAATGCCTGAACAGTGGCTGGAAACTTCATTATAGAAGTGTATACATTTACCCTTAAAGGTATTATGTATCTTATGAAGCCTACTAGTATTAGTTACAAGCAATCTCTTATTTCTAGTGTTATAATAATGAAAAATCACTATTAAGAGCAAAAAGGTGGCGATTTTTGTGAACGTATATTAAATTTTCATAAATGTACTGACAATGAACAGTCATAATATTTATTTCTTGAAATTTTTCTTTGAGAGACTGTCTATAACCAAGCTGATATATAGCACGAACAGCTCTCTTTTGCAGAGCAAACACTATACGTGTTTGTCCTGCCACATAAACGTACACAATTCTCTCGCGAGTCTTATTTTAGCACGAGTTCTGTCACTTGTAATATTTAACTCAATATGTACCGCATCATTAATTTGTACTCACTGAATAAAATGAATAGAGGTTTATTTTTTGTTTTGAAACAATAAGTTACATAAACTTAATATTGGAGTTGAAATAATTTTTAGCCTTTTCATAACGTAGGTAACTTTTATAAAAAGTTTTACCCCTTTATTCATAATGATCCGCTAACTTAAAACAGCCGCTAAGGAGTGTTTTTTCTCCTTCTGAGTATGGTCAGATAAAGAATTAGCAATGCTTTAAGTTAGCAGACTAATAAGGGGGTTATTGTTTTAATTTATTGCATATTGGCAACCCATATAGCGGAATGGTTAGTGACCTTGCCTACTGAGCTAGAGGTCCCGGGATCGAATGCCGGTAGGTGCAATCATTTATATGATGGATATGAATGTTTGTTTGCGAGTCATCGATGTTTATTTGTATTTATGTACGTTTAAGTAAGTATATTGTATTAATTATATCGTTGGCTCGCAACACATAGCACAGGCTTTGCCTAGTTTGGGGCGAGATAATTTGTATATTTTTTTAATAAAATTAAAGGACGGGATGAGCAGGACGTTCAGCTGATAGTAATTGATACGCCCTGCCAACGGGCAGAGCGTGCACTGCATTGTAATGACAGTGCAGTACCGCTCAGGATTCTTGAAAAACCCCAAAAATTCTGAGCGGCACTACAATTATTGCGCTCATCACCTTGAGGCAAAAGATGTTAACTCTCTTTTGCCCAGTAATTTCACTAGCTACGGCGACCTTCAGACCTAAACACAGTAATATTTACACATTACAGCTTCACGGCAGAAATAGGCGCCTTTTTTAATCATAAATAACTTTCATATTATAAAGGGCAAAGTTTGTATTTATTTATTGGCTTGTGTTTATATTTGTTACTTCTTTAAGTTCTAAAGGGATTTGGTTTTAATAAGTTAAGGTAACCTTTAATGAGAGAAACTAATACTCAAATATAATATTTTAAAAGTGTTTAAATTAGTCGTGAAATATAAATATGCATATTTGGTTTGTCTCATCTCACTCTTGCTACCAACTGGTGACAATTCTATTTCATTATCTCGTGTACGGGAAAGCAGAAAAATATTAGCTTTTACATAATATTTGCGATGTAACTACGTATCGATCAATATTTGGTAACGATACTTCCGTGGTAACGTGTTAATAGCACTAGAATTTTCACGTTCTTGTTAGCCTAGCTTAGTAATCTATGAATGATTATTGTTATTTTTGAATCGGTGTCCTCCCGCCGCGGCTCCGCTCTCACCTCTTGCCTCCTCACGTCGCGTAAGTGACTTGTAACCTATAACTATGTATGTACAAACCTACCTTAGCTGACACCAACTCCAAAAATAACAATAATCATTATTAGATTTAGATTGTATAAAAATACTGAATTATTTTATACTTTTTAGTGGATATCTATTGTTTTGGAATAGTGTTTTTGAAGTTGGTTGGATTTTGTTAATTTTTTTTTATTTTTGATTTCTAGTGAATTTGAACTAAACTAACTAATGATTTTACTAAATTTGTGTAGATCTACTAAATGTTGCAATGCAGCAATGAACTTAAGCGCATTGCAATATTATTACAGCCTGTAAGAAATTCGGCCACAGATCACACCCTTACTGTAAGTCGTTAAGGAGTTTCATTGATCATCATATTTTACTACGACAATTACTTGACCATAGCGACGTTACGGTAGCTGATTCAAATATCCGGATAAATTCGGCCTAGTATCGTTGATCCTAAGAATTGAAAAGTTCCGTTACTTTGTCATGGGATCCATGATAAAGTAACGGAATCTAACCAGAAGCAGTAAGCAGAACCTAACCAAACTATTACCAAACTACCTTTGAAGTATATCCTTTCCAATAAAAAAAGAATAATTGAAATCGGTTTGCGCGATATTAAGTTATTCGTAAATTTGTTGCGCACATACTTATAGCAAACTTAAGAATTTTATGGCTTTCTCGTGGCTAAAAAAGAATTATCAAAATCGGTTTACCCAATCGAAAGTTCTGAGGTGACCAACATAAAAAAACATACCAAAGAATTGAGAGCCTCCTCCTTTTTTAAAGTCGGTTAAAAAGAGCGACTCTATTGTTTTCATTTCTGACTGTGTCCTTTTATCTGTCCCATTCTGAGAAGACTTAATGATAAAATATTCGTTTTTATTAAATTACATACGCTTTTTGCACACACACTTTTTTTTTGAGTCATTAATGTATTATTTAAGCACTTTTTATAGGACATTTAGGCTTGTTGATTGACACACATTTGACACACGACTAAGGAGAAAAGTGTGCTTACATTGACTTTAAGCACACTTTTGCCGTTCCGTTATCAGACTGCGAATGATATGTCCATATGTATAGAACTTCATTGTTTTTAGATGATATTTTTTTAAGTAAGCCCCATAGCAGAATGAAATTTACTAACAAGACTGGATTTCTCTTGCTGTTAGACAACCGATAGCAACAGGCCAGGTTTGATACTTTAATGAGCGTGACAGACAACGTCTTACACTCGCGATTTGTATAACACTTTGTGTTAGTGTGCGTGCATTGGTCAAAATAAGGGTTAGTTGTAAACTCAATTGTTTTCGACGTTTTCACAGCTGTCATAGTCTATCTAGACGTATAAATGATTTAAAGATTTATCTTTATATCGTTTGTTTGTCAATATTTTTTTATAATCGTGATGATTTTTAAATTGACTTACATTTTTAAATTATAGGTGGCAAAAGGTGGCTCAATAACCAGCCCGCTATAGACATCTATGGCACCAAAGATCAAGAGATGCAATGCCATCATATCTCTAGCCATCATTACTTGATTCATGTGCAAATGAAGTAAATCTGACGTCTGGAACTTAGTCAAAATAACTTTGAAAATTACACAAATTAAATTTGAAACAAAATCTAGACACAAATTTTACAGAAATTAAAATTTGTTTTCAAATTAAATTTGTGGAATTAATCCCAGAAGTCAGGGTTATCAGTTTAATAAATAACAAATTGTTTAACTTTGAAAATTTATATTCGACAGCTCATACATAGGTTTTTATCAAAACAAATTATTGATTGTTTGAAAGATTTCAAACGGTTAAAATATAGCAATATAATGATGTGGAAAAATTTTTTGCATTTGAACTACATTCGATGCCCAAGTTACCCTTCTCTGACCAAATTGTTGAAGGTTCTTTAGTAATATCAATAAGCGTACACTTTGATATTTTCCCCTTTGTAGTTTCTCTTTAGCAGTAATTCTTTATTTGCGCAGTTTTTCCGAATTAATTTTTTTTATTACAATTATGGACGAGACGAGCAGGATGTTCATCTGATGGTACTTATTGCGCCCTGCCCATTACAATGCAGTGCCGCTCAGGCTCAGTATTTTTTCTTATCTTAATATTAAGAACTTTACAAAGTTTTTGTAAAATATATAAAATAGGTTTCCCCTGCACACAATATTTTTATGTGACCTGTGACGTGGGATAACATCTCCGTCATAAGTTTGTAGATGGTAAGTGTCTACGTCACAGCTCATGTGCGTCCGCGCCGTTCGGCGGCAGCTACTCAATGACGTAATCTACCTCTTCTCGTTTTTTTATGACAATAAGGGAAGAGACGAGCAAGACGTTCAGCTGTATTACAATGCCACTCGGGACTTTTAAAACCCCGTCTCCTTTGCACAGGATGCCGGCTACATTATGGGTACCACAACGGCGCCTATTTCAGCAGTGAAGGTGCCGTCGCTAGTGACATTATTGGGCAAATGAGAATTAGCATCTAGTGTCAAGGTAACGATCGCAGTTTTAATGCCACTCAGAATTTTTGGGTCTTTCAAGAATCCTTAGCGGCACTGCATTGTAATATATGGGCATATCAATTACCATCACCTGAACGTCCAGCTCGTCTCGTCCCTTACTTTCATAAAAAAAAATGTGCAAGCACGTGATAATTAATTGAAAGCCTTCTATACTGATATTAAGTCTTAAAAATGTCTTAAAATAAATTTAATAGAAGTGACTAGAACGAGTCACGTATTTTAAATCCAAGGTACATAATATATTCACCCTTGCTTAGGAAGCTGGACGACTTATTTTTCAAACCTAACCCTTTGGGAAATATTACCGGTCCGAGGAAACTTCTTAACTCTCCAATTTATTACATTGTTGACCTATTTTTAGTTACTTAGATATATGTTCTCATTTTCTATTTATGGGTAGCTGATTTTAACGTCGTCTTTTCAAAAATGTTTTGCTTTTTAAACAATTTTACTACACCAATGCTTTAAATCCTCTATTAAAGATTCTAAGACAGTTAGGTTATTGCCAAAATTAAAACACCCAATGTCCCAATAAACATTACATTATCCAAAAGAGTGTTGTAATGAGATTCGGTACAACATTACATCATCCGTTTTCATAATAACACTCCTTTGGATGATATTATAGTTACTAGGACTGGCTTTTTTAATGTTAGCAGTAAGCTAACTCTTTGAGAATCTTTTATTGAGGATTCATATTATGGGTGTAGATAAAGTCTTGTATGCAAATGTTGATAATTAGGTATTAAAACACTCATGTACATATTATCAACCCCACATTTGTGTTTTAATACCCCTTATTATACAAAAGTTGCATAAATAACTATATTTTCTGTTTTTTAAATTGATAACCCTCACTTCTGGGAATAATAACACAAATTAAATTTGAAAACAAGTTTTGCTTTTTTATAGAAGGGTAAGACAAACGAGCATACTGGTCACCTGATGGTAAGTGATCACCGTCGTATACACTCTCAGAGGAATCACAGAATCACAGTAGTATTGCCAGCCTAAAAGGGAGGTTTTCGCGCTTTTTGAATGTAAGGGAGGCGTTAACAAAGAGCGGTGATTCGAAAAATTTGATTTTCTTTGTGGCAAAATTTGAGTCTTCTTGGGGTTAAGTTGGACAAGGTACATTTTAGCCTATTCCGCGACCTTCTCAAGAGAGGACTCGATGGAAGACACAAGTTTCATCCGGAATATTTAACTACACTGATATGTTTTCTATTGAAATCCTATTTGAATAAAAATATTTGAATTTGTTATAAAAATAAAACTAACCAGAGCTTATAGAAAACAAAACAGCGTAGTTAAATATTCCAGATTAAACTTGTCTTCTATCGAGTCCTCTCTTGAGAAGGTCGCAGAATGGGGTAAAATGTACCTTGTCCAATTTAACCCCCGTGTCACCGCTCTTCGCCACCACCTCGCTTACCTTAAAAAAAGTTCGTAACCCTTCCTTATAGGCTGGCAATACTCCTGTGAATCTGTGAGTCCTCTGGTATTGCAGGCTTTTTCATAAAAAGAAAGAAAAAATGTGAAGGGAAAATTCTTAAGGAAATTTGATATTTCTTTGGAAGGCTTTGATATAATTAAAAACTAAATAATATTGTAATGATAGAACTTCTACAAATTTTGTAAATTCAAATTTACAAATGAAGCGAAGTAAACTGGTCAACAACTAGTATAATATAAACAAAAATACAACAATAATATCTCACTTTCCTTCTAGGCGCTAGATTTTTCAAATACACCAATGCCGAGAGAGCCGTCTTCTTCGTCGTTACACTCTTGACAGAGCGGTCGTGGTCATCACGAAGTGGAATCTTTTGGGGCAGATGTGATGCGCCCCACGAGACTTCGCCACTTTTCCCTGCTGGCCGACAGTCTTGTGCACTCATTCAATGGACCGCCCACAGCGGACTTAATTTGGTCGATCCAACGCATGGGTGACCGTCCCCGCCCTCTGGTACCCTCCACTTTGCCCTGAACGACAAGGCGCTCAATGCATTCACTCTCGCGCCGGGAGACGTGTGCGAAGAACTTAAGAATGCGACTCTGTATTAACACCGAAAGGCGTTGTTTTATACCAAGATCTTGGAGAATGGAGACGTCGGTGCGAAACTCGGTCCATGAAACTCCTAGCATTCTCCTCCAGCACCACATCTCCAGAGCATCAATTTTCTTTTTCTCGGCTTGTCGCAATGTCCACGTCTCTGAGAGAGAGCCGCACGGCACAATATTTCACCAAGCTCTGACCCTTATTTTGTTTATAAGATGGTTTATTTTGCATGGTCTTAAAGCCTGTTTGATTAGCTTTCTGATACACTCAAATCATAAGTATATGCAATCTGTTGATACACGTAAAATAATACACATTGACGCAACGCTGCTCGAGCGCCAATATCACGCCGATCTGAGGCATACGCTGCGCTCAGAGTTTCCTGGAACGGAAAGGCTTGTTATCGTTGTATACCAAAAAAAATCATTAACCGATAGTATACCATTTACGACTAAATATGTCGTGACTAGTAGCATATATCCTATTTTCACTCTAATACAATCCATTGCTATAAAAAGTGACCTGCCGAACGTAAATGAAATGAAGTCTTGATACACGAATTTGTACTTCTCTTTGATTGCCTTGCCGAGGTTAGACTTAACCTATAGTCATGACTGTTAATAGTGAAAGACAATTTTAATTCGTAGGTCGAGTTATATGACAGACCTTAACATAAAAATTCTGTTATAACGATCAGATAAATTGAATATAAATAAACTTTACATAGTTTTAGATTTCAGAAAATATTTATGATTCGAAGATTCAAGTTATTCATTTTTATCTTAAAAAAAAATATTTTTGACAAGCTCCTAGTGCTAACAGAGACGATACATCCCAGCATAATTATTCTATTATAATAGGTATGAAAAACAGTCAAAATAAGCGCACACACCAAAAAAAAATCGATTTAAAAAAAACTATTCCAAAACCATAATTGCATATTTTTATACAATCAATTATTGAATTTTCTGATTCTCAGAATTTTTTTCTGACGGAAGTAACGTTCAGCAGTCAATTGAAAGAATTTTTGTATCCGTTATAATTTAATGATTTAAAAAAATATTTCAAATTGCCTAGTAGTATTTTTTTTAAATCTCCAAGTGTTTTTATTGCTTATTAGTATTACTAAAATTGCAATAAATAATATAATATAAGCTTTCAGGAATTTTCTGACATTCATTAATTTGTTCTTGGTTTTTGTTTTTCGTTCATATTATTAGGATAGGCAAAGGGTTCAAGCCTATACAGCCATATTTGTTAATATTCAAAAACAAAGTCATATGTGCTGATAACCTATAACATATAACCTTCAATTTCTTATTATCAATTACTTTATTAATGAGTGAACATTTTAAAATGTGCAAATGAATAATGAACTGAATTATAAATAGAATATATTATAATAAACGCCACATCAATGTAGATGTGGCGTTCAGGTAGATGTTCTTGGACGCCACGGGTTATCCTGCCTAAAATCGGCAGGCCGTATCAGTTGTCACGCCAGCATTAATGAAGTCATCCTCAGGGCATGTGCCGCTCTTAATATACCAGCTGTTTTAGAGCCAAATGGTATTACCCGCCGCGATGGCAAGCGGCCTGATGGAATGACGCTGGTGGCTTGGGCACGGGGAAGGGCGCTGGTGTGGGACGCTTCTTGCGTTGACACTCTGGCTACTTCTCATGTCCAAGTTACGTCAGTTGGTGCTGGGGCTGCTGCTTCGACTGCCGAAGATAGCAAGCGTTGCAGATATGTTGTTCTCAGTGAGTCATACATCTTTGTGCCGTTTGGTGTCGAGACACTTGGCCCGTGGGGCCCAGACGCGCGGAGAATGTTCAAAATACTATCTTCGCGCCTCAATAAGGCTACTGGAAACCCAAGCGCTGGCAGATATTTCGGTCAACGGATCAGCCTTGCTATCCAACGCGGTAATGCTGCCAGAATTCTTGGTACGCTTCCACGTAATGATAGTTTTAATTTTATGTAGTCGCAGTTATTGTAAATATAGTAATAAGATTTGTTTTATAATGAAAGTAATCTTTATTTTTATTATTCTTTGTATTATGCTGCCGCATTTTATATAAAAATATGATCTATTGCTAACTTTTTTGTACATTTTTGTACACACAATTTATATCCTTTCGTGTAATAATACCCTTCACAAGTTAATTGATTGTATCGGCAAATTATGTAAACTTGACTCATTTTTCGGTTTATGTGAATTGGTCTAATATAAGTATTTTAGTTGCTAGCTTTTTCGAGCACTATACAATTTATAATTTCTGTTACAAAATGTGGAACTCTACGTCTATTTGTTTTCATATACTTATTGTCATATTTGTTAAATACTGTATGTTTCCGAAATAAAAGAAGAAAAAAAAAGAGAGAAGAGCACACTATTGGCCAATAGGGATGTGGTAAAAGAAACAAAAATACGAAAAGGTTAAATAAACAAAATCAGTCATCCTTAACAGTTTTACACGAGAATGACATCAAAGCAATGGACATCGATTTCTCTCAATGGTCTTTAATTATTTATTGACTATCAATTTCGTTTCTATGAAGACTATCTAATATGGTCCGTGCAACACTTCCAAGAATGCCGAACCGAACTTTAAGGGCTAGCAGGAAAATGTGAGGACAGAAACACACCTGTGGAAGATTATGAAGATTTTGAAATTTATTAAACGAAAACAAGGACTGTAAATACCTCCTCCTCCTCGCGTCGCAATCCTTATTGCTGAGGGTAGTGATTTCTCTGAGGTTTCGACATTTTGACAATAGTTCGCCATCTGTGTCTATTTTTGGCTACGTGCCACTGCACGCACTGACATGAAGTAAGGTATCCAGAGATGTGTGGTTTTGGTCAGACCATCTTATAGGGCTGCGACCTCTGTGGCGTCGTTCGTCTACCTTCCCAGTGACCATCAGTTGTTCGAGGTTGTGGCCATCTTTTCTGGCGATATGTCCAAAGAACTCCAAGATTATGAACACAGTGACAACAAAATCAGTACTTCTTTCTAACTAACCTGTACAAAGCCGCGGTGGGTTGCTTTTTATATTTTAATAATAATAAAATTAATTTTACTAATTTTTATTATTGTAAGAAATTAAGCCAGTCAAAAGATTTGCCTACCTACTTTATAGTCAAAGCCAATTAAACTTTACGATCATGGAAATCCTTCCGGAATCGTGTAACAATTATTAGAAGCTCATAAAGTTCTTTATCAAGCCAATAACTTTGGTATTCATAATTTTATAAGATATTTTGAGAATAATTTAAGTCTAAACAAATTGCTGTCGATCGTAAAATTTTTACTGCACTTCCATTATGTAGATTATTTTTTAAATTTAGGTATGCGATCTTAAGTTTAAATACATATTCCGGATGAAATGTTTTTGATGATATTAAACTTTCTACCAAGTACAATCAAAGTTTGTAATGAGCTTCTAGGACATCATCTTTCCAGGACGTTATGACAGGAGTACCCTTAAAAATAGGCCTTCCTAAAAGCCAGCCTTTTAATTCCCCAACAATCTTTTTATTGCAGGAGAACGTGAGCGGCGGTGATGACTTAACATCAAGTGCATCCTGTGTGTTCTTAACTTGAAAACAAAAATCGTTTTATACAATTTCATAATATTATTCTTACTAAGTCGTCTGATTAAATTTAATAAAGGTTTTCTCTAAGGGTGCGTGTAGACTGGTCAAACGTTACATTAAATGTATCATGCAATTATTGAATTCGCCGCACACATTGGTGCAATGTATCATGAAAGGTAACGCTTTGTATCAATTTCTCATAACTTGGAAGTCTTGTGCGCACAAAATGAGCATTTCACGCGCACACTACGAGCATTACAAGCCATGGGCGGACCAACCCGTGATTTGTCGGTTTTTCGAACGAACACAAAGGGGCGCGTTCGCGGCTGAATGGCAAACAGACGTACACGGGAGGTTTGAAGTGAACGCGCGGTATGAGAGCGGCTTGCAGCGAACATGCAATGAAAGGTAGAATGATACATTTCATGCTACGTTTCACCAGTCTGTACGCACCTTAAGATATGTAACATTACCGATGTTTGGTGAAGGTACTACGATGCTACGCGACTACGAAGTTTGTGATTCCCGAATTAGAAATTGTGTATTTACTTGAGTCAAATGACTGAGTAATGTGTTTCGCTAAACTGATATTTACCAACGATTCGTATTTTAATTTATTATAATTCTAAATAATTAAAGCACGCTTACTTAGTTGAGCAAACGGCTGAAACTCTATTGTATTATTTTGAAAATACATTTTAGGTGTTATTTTTATTACAATTACAAAAAAAGAACGTCATTCGACAAATAATAATCTGGCCCCGGCTACGCTCGTGGGAGGCTGGCAAAGTATAAGTTTAAAAATAAACTATATTACTTTATTTTTGTTATTGAAATGAAAATAATAAATATATATATGTGTGATATATATTTATTAAATTTTTATCGCAAACGCTGTCGATATAACCACATATATCAACATATATATTTTGAGCAGCGTTGTCATTTCTCTACCTAGAATAAAAGGAATTCCTTTATAATTACATTTTTAAACTTTTATCATCGCAGAAGTTTAACATTATAATCATAATACTGGGTATGGGTAATGGGTACTCACGATATATAGTTCGGAACGTGACGGGTCGCGGGTTCGAGTCCCGCATAGTTCACAAAATTTTGATTTAGGTTTATTTGTGTGATATTATTAATTTGATATTACTAACGTTACAGAGAGTGTTGTTGTGTCCGTGACACATTTTGGACAGCAAGCCGTTTTGAGCTTAATTGGTCGTGGTATTCATAACATAAAAGGGCCTATCATTATTTAATCTGTAATTAATTAATATCAAACTTGGGAGGTAATCTTGACATTAATTTAAAACATTCTAAAATCAATTTATAACTACGTCAACGGATCAGTCTTGTCTATCCAACGCGGAAATGCTGTCAGTATTCGTGGTACACTTCCCCGTAACGAGTCTTAATTTTATGTAGTCAAGTTTCAACAAATAATAATATAAGTATATTCACAATATTTATAACATAAATTCAAATTCAAATATTTTTATTCAAAATAGGATGTGAAATCACTTATTGAAAGTCAAAAAAACTACCACCCATTCCAAAGTGAATGCCTCAGGCCTGAGAAGAATGGGCGCAACAAACTCAGCGGGCTTTTTTTTTCATCAAAAATATGTTTTACAATTAAAGTAACATTTACAAAGTAACAAATATTACAAAGTAACATTGTACAATTAAACTAATTATTTAATAACTTCCTCTTTTGTTTTTGTAACGCAATATTTGCTACAAAAAAATGTAGTATCTTTAATTTGAACATTTGAATTAATAAGAAATATATTCTCATTGATTATATTAAACTTATAGTTGGACCGACGATCTGGTCATGGTCGCCTGAATACGTTGGATGAAGGTAGCTCTGGACCGATCGTCATGACGGTCTTTGGGGGAGGCCTTTGTCCAGCAGTGGACATATTCCGGTTGAAATGATTATGATGATATTAATTTTACCACGTGCAATTAAAGTATGTAATGAGCTTCTAGGACATCATCTTTCCAGGACGTGACGACAAGAGTACCCTTAAAAATAGGCCTTCCTAAAAGCCAGTTTTTTAATTTCCCAACAATCTTTAATTTGAACATTTGAATTAATAACACAATGCACATCACCTGCAATTACTATAAATATACATCGAACCGCAAGTAACAACATATAATTTTTAAGCAATTGTATTACAGAAAATTACATAACAGTCGATTTGATAGTCCCGTGAGTGTTATAAAAGGGAAGTTATATTATTTTCGCCTCTAGCTCGTTCTAAGGCTACAAACACACGAATTCGGATAATAATATAATAATAATAATAGCCTTTAATAATTTTTGTATAATAATATCTTTAATCTTTACATAGTTTTAGATTTACATTTAGTTTGCAGTAGACATCAGCACAGATTGTTTTGCTTTCGCATAGGCCTCCTCCAGGCTGTTCCTGGTTGTCGGTCATGACATGATCTGCTCCACGTCACACCAGCGGCATGTTTTAAATCGTCGCTCCATCTACGACTCGATCTCCCTCTCTGTCTTTTTCCTTCTTTAGGATACCATTCTGTTACTATTTTGGCCCGTTTTTCTTGTTTGCCAATTGGATTTTAATATCATGCTGAAATTCCCAAAATATTGCACTCGTATGTTCGGAACGGGAATTTAAATGAAAAAATGTAAATTTGTGAATGAATTAAAATCTTTTTAATACTCTAGACTTCTAATGATCTAAATATATAATTAGGTATGAGTATAAGACAATATTACCAAAACAATAAAATTAACATTTCTCAGGTCTGAGGTATGGGTGGTAGTTTTTATATTGTTTAAGGCGCGAGTTAAGGGTGCTAACCCTATAGATTTATGCTTTGTCAGCCAAAGTAGAGCATAGCAACAAGTCTTAGGTACATTTACTTTACACGTGTAGAACCTTCTGGAAACAATATTGCTGATGTACCAAATTACTTTCCCACAGAAATTATTGCTGATGTACCAAATTACTTTCCCACAGAAATATGACTCTCTTTGTTAGAATAAGCTATATAATGTAAGTTTCCGTAAAATTAAGTATTCTGTGTTTAGTCTTAGCTCCGTAAACATTGTAAATCGGGTTTATTGAATAAAGTTATTTTTTTATAAAGTAACCATTCAGTTATTCCTTGACTGGCGCAGCCGGTAAGTGACCTTGTCGTTTGGGTCCTCTGTGGCATCGCGAATAAAAATTTTCGGGCAACAAAGCAGACTCCTAACGTTCGTTTTAACGATTAATCGGATCAATGAACCAAAAATAAATTTGTCAAGAGAAGACACGGCGCGGAGCAAGCTGACCAGAATCACTGATCACAGAAGGAGAGCGGAGAAGCGGGTTATGTGAGTAAATCTTTTCACTATCCTGTCAAATTTCCTTTTATATTTTCCTGGTGATCTTTATATGTGTTTCGTGTAATAATAGGGATTAGAAAAAGCCCGTCCAGCACGTTGCATATATAATTTAGTTAGTAAAGTGATTAAAATCTCACGTTAGTTACTTATTTTGTATTTGAATTTATTTAATAAATAAAAATGGAAGGAATCGTAGTTGTACCTTCGGAAGTTTTGAAAATAATTCCAGTATTCAGTGGAGAGACAAGACTCTTATCGTTGTTCATCCGCAAAACAGAATACATTATTAGTTTATATAGAGGAACTGAAGTACAAAATGAATATCTTTTTAATGCAATTACTAGTAGATTAGGCGGGGAAGCAGCTAACTTAATTGGTGAAAGAGAATCAATACAGAC
The DNA here is from genome assembly GCF_905404315.1 of Leptidea sinapis. NCBI lineage: Eukaryota > Metazoa > Arthropoda > Insecta > Lepidoptera > Pieridae > Leptidea > Leptidea sinapis. Next base: position 2,807,944 of record NC_066281.1, on the reverse strand, counting down.
TTGGGTTGAATTAAAACAAATATTACAGGATCATTTTGGGGATCCAAGGACGGAGGATTGCCTTGTCCTTGAGTTAGAAAGTTTGAAAATAAATAGAGGCGAAAGTTATTTAGATTTTTGTAACCGAATACAACAAATAAGGAGTATTTTAATAGCCAAAATTAATGAAACTGTCGATGATGCAGCTGTTAGGTTATCTTAACAAAATATATACACGGATCTTTCTATGAAAATTTTCTTGTTTAATTTGCCGAAATATTTAGTAAGGTTAGTGCGATTGAAAAATGTCTCAACATTAGAAGACGCATTAAAAGCTGTTCTAGAGGAACAATATTTTCAAGAAGTTTATGATCAAAAACAAACAAGGTCAAATTAATCAAAACTTTCAACGGCGAAACATTCACCAATATAATTTTAATCAACAAGCATCGACAAGAACATACAATAACTCGCCGAAATTGCAACGGTCTATTAATAATTTCACCTCTCATCGTAATAATTCACCACATTATGCATTTCAAACAGAAAATGGGAATAGGCCCCGTAATAACTTTTCTCCGCATAATTCATTACAATTAAGAAACAATAACAGGAACCAGAATAATCCTTTGAATCAAAATAATCCATCCTATAATAATTATAATACATTGGAACAAGCGAGGCCGCAGTTCCCACATCGGCAAAATGCTGAAACGCTCGTCGCGGCTCGCAACACGTACAGCCAACGCCGGCGACGGGATCAGGTTGCAATACCGATGTAACCATGAGAACAGCAAGTTCGAGACGTGTGAACTATACTGATTATAATGATAATGAAAATAATGTGTTACCAAGTACTTTTAATGATAATGAACAAGTAGGAAATTTTTACATAAGGTCCCCTACACACGAGAACGGATAAAATTAAATTGTAATATATTAAAATCTCCCGCATATACGTATACCAGAAATTAATGCTATCTTTATGATTGATACCGGTAGTCAACGCTCGTTTATAAGCCCAAAGTTAGCGAATCAATATTTTTGCGACTTCAAGCGAAACGAAAATTTTGAAGTAGTTAGTACTCATGCTAGTAGTAAGCATAATGACGTAGTGTTTATACCTTTACCTAGATTATTTAAAAGTGATGAATGGCACAAATTTTATATTTACTGTGTTGATGATAGGTATGACGGCTTAATTGGTAGTGATTTATTGACTCAACTTCACGCAAATATCGATATGAAAAATAAAAAATTATTTACAAAGGGCATTTGCATACCGATTATTTATAGTCCGCCAATACGTGAAATTTATGTATTACCTCTACGTAGCGAATTAAGGGTCAAACTTCCAGTAAATTTGTTACATGGTGAGGGCATATTAAACTTCACAGAATTTACTAAAGGTGTTAGAATGCCAACAGCTTTAGTAAACTGTATACATGGTTACGCGACAACTGTTATTCAAAATTCCAGATCCGAGCAAATGGAATTAACAGTGACTTCTTCTTTTAAAGTCGAACAGTACTCAGGAACGAATTTAGAATTTGATAGGGTAAATTTAAATTTTACTGATAAGTTTAATTATAACATAGATCAGCTGTTAACAGATAATCTCTCAAAGTTAAGAGTAGATCATATGAATGAGGAGGAAAAGCAATCAGTAATTAATATTTGCAAAGAATTTAAAGATATTTTTTATTGTGAGGACGTACCTCTTTCTTTTACTAATGAGGTAAAGCACAAAACTAGGACTAAAAATGAAGATCCAATACATATTAAAGCCCATAGGTTACCGCCTACACAAACAGCAGAAATTAGGAACCAAGTAGAGAAAATGCTCAAAGATAACGTGATTCAAAATTTTTTTTTCACCTTGGAGTGCACCAGTTCATCTGGTACCCAAGAAAGTAGATAATTCAGGCATAAAGAAATGGAGAATGGTCATAGACTACAGACGCCTTAATGAAATAGCTATTGACGATAAATACCCTCTTCCGAACATCAATGATCTTTTTGATATGTTACGCAAGAGTACATATTTCACAACTTTAGATTTAGCGAGTGGATACCATCAAATAGAGGTGGAAAATGAGGATAAAGCCAAGACAGGATTTAGGACCCCTTTTGGTCACTACGAATTTAATAGAATGCCATTTGGCCTAAAAACCGCACCGGCTACATTCCAGCGAGCAGTGGACAACGTTCTAAGGGGATTACAAGGTATACATTGCCTCGTATACCTTGATGACGTAATAATCTTTGCTAAAAGTATTCAAGAGCATAACGAAAAACTTAGGGCTGTATTTGAAAGATTTCGCGAAACCAACTTAAAAGTGCAACTAGATAAATCGAATTTTTTACGTAAGGAAGTGTTATATTTAGGGCACACGATAACTAGCGAGGGCTTAAAACCTAATAATGATAAAATAGAAGCCGTATTAAAATATCCTATACCGAAAACCACAACGGAAATCAAAAGTTTTCTTGGCCTTATAGGATATTATAGGAAATTTATTAAAGACTTTGCGAAAATTACAAGGCCGCTAACAGTCTGTTTGAAAAAAGGTAAAAGTATCGATTTAAATGCTGATTATATAGAAAGCTTTGAAACTTGTAAAAAACTTCTCACAAATGCTCCATTATTGCAATTCCCAGATTTCAATAAGCCTTTTATTTTGACCACCGATGCATCAAACTATGCAATCGGGGCAGTACTTTCACAAGGCACTATAGGCTCAGACAAACCTGTGGCATATGCTAGCCGAACTTTGAGTGAAACAGAGTCTAGGTATAGCACCATAGAGAAGGAACTTTTAGCAGTCATCTGGGCAGTAAAGCATTTCAGACCGAATTTGTGGGGTAAGAAGTTCCACATTTATACAGACCATAGGCCCTTAGCCTGGCTTTATTCACTTAACGAACCAAATAGTAAACTCACTAGATGGCGCCTTAGACTTGAGGAATATGATTTTGAAATTAATTATAAAAAAGGGTCACAGAACTCAAATGCAGATGCTTTATCTCGTATAAAAATAAACAGCTTAAGAGCGGATAGTAATAATATCGTAGTTAGTTTAAATGGTAGACAAATTAGGGAAATAAAGGTTAATATATTAGATAATGACAGCGAATCAATGCAAGTTAATATAGATGATAAAGAAACTACTAGAACTTTAGAAGATAAAATTGAAAGTGAAGTAACAATTTGCTTATCAGAATCGGACTCAGATAGGATGAGTATAGATAGAAAAGAGATTCCTGTCATAGAGATATCGGAATCAGACGACAGAGCTACTGCTCACTCAATAACGAATAGGGAACATGAAGGCATACCAATTTTAAATGAAGCCATTGATACCAAACCTAGACAAATACTTATCTACATTTGGTATAAAAATGACATCAGTGTAAAAGACATTTCTAATAATAGCCAAAAAATTATTGAGGTTCACATGCCTGCTATTAATAATGAACATTTAGTTAAACAGTTTTTAAAAGAGTATATAGACTTTAAACAAAAGTATTTCATTTATTTCGAAGAGGAAATATTTAGGAAAATCTTTAATAAAGTAGTAACAGCTTTATATAAATAAGGCTCTCAAAATTTAATAGAATGTACAGAGAGAGTAGTTAATGTAATAAATGAAGAAGAGCAAAGAGAGATTGTTATTAAATATCATGAGGGCAAAACTGTTTATCGAGGTATACGAGAAACATTCACAAAGCTTAGAAGACACTATTGGTGGTCTAACATGAAAGTTATGATTTCTGCCATAATAAATGCATGCGAGCAGTGTAGGAAAATGAAATATGATAGAAAACCTATTAAGCCCCCAATACAAATCACTCAAACACAGTGTATGCCATTTGAAGAAGTTTTTATGGATCTTTTGTATATAGAAAATTATTATTATTTAACTATAGTGGACGCGTTTAGTAAGATAGCGCAAGCATTTAATGTACCCAATAGAAGTACGCCGGACATTGTTAAAGCATTAATTAAGTACTTTAGTATCTATGGAGTCCCAAAAAAGATAAATAGCGACCCCGGCACTGAATTCAATAATAATCTAATTAAAGAATTACTGAACTTGTACAAAATTGAAATGCATGTAGGGACACCAAACAACCCCAATTCAATGGGTATTGTTGAACGTTTTCATTCGACAATTCTTGAAATTTATAGGTTAGCAAAATATGAAAAAAGCGACCAAGATGCAGCATCAGTAATGACATATGCTATTATGGCATATAACAACACTATTCATAGCGTAACGAATTTCACACCTTTTGAAATAGTATTTGGACATACAGAATCAGGAAATGCGTTTGATATAGATAGAGATAAAAATTTATTACAGAAATTAGTTCAGGATCATAGAAAAAGACTCAAGGTATTATATGAATATGTAAGCGAAAAGATTATAGAGAATAAAAGTAAAGTGGTAGAGAAAAAAGGCGGTGAAAAGCCTCCAGAGATACAGGAAGGAAACGAAGTTTTCATGAAAACAACTAGGAATCGAAAAGGCAAGGAAATGCCACGGTACGAAAAAGCCAAAGTTATAGGGAAAATTGATAGGAATATTGTACCGGTAAAATTAGGGAAAAGGAATACAAAAGTAGCAATAAAAAACGTAAAACGCCCTCCACAGGTGGTGGCAAGCAGTCTTGACGCTCCTGGTCCTAGTGGAATCAGCAAGCAGCGTAAACCTGCAAGATATGAATCAGAATCCGGGAATAGCGCCGTTACAGATAAGTACAGCAGTGATTCAGAATAGCCAGTGGACTATTTTTAAGACGTTTGATTTAGAAACTTTAGCTAAATACTTAGAAACTAATATAAACCAATATTTTAGATTAAAAGATATGATTTACTCGCAAAATGAGTATCATAATGAACTTGTAGGATTAGCTTCACAGATTGAATCTTTTATGCAACTTACAAAAGATAGATTTAAACAAATTATGCCCAGTAAAAGGTTAAAAAGAGGCTTAATAAACCCGTTAGGTTCTATTATTAAATTAATTTCAGGCAATTTAGACAATGATGATGCTATTAGATATAATTCTGAGATTACTCATCTCAAGGACAGAGAACATTCGGTAGAAAGAAAACTGTCACTTATGCAAAAGGCTTTCGATAAGCTTGTTAATGTTTCAGATGATTTAAAACATAACTTACTTCGACTGAATATTAAAACTTCGCAGCTACGAACATTGCAGTATAATCAGTCAACAATACATAATATAGTCAGTCAAATGAATACTCTTTATCAAATCTCAAATAACTTTCGAACTATCTATAATGTAATACAACAAAAAGAAACAGCAATAGCCTTTAGTAAAATACATATACTTCACCAATCTATAATCAATTCTACAGAATTATTTAATATATTATTAGAAATAGAAAAATATCATAGATTAGTGTATACTGTAGGTAAAGACAACCTAATGAAATTAGAAAGTACTATAGTTCTTAAATCGTATTCTGATAATAATAAGTTAGTTTTTGTGTTGGAAGTTCCCCTGTTAGACACGATCACAAAATTATCCCGATACCTATATATAATCCTATTTCTTTAATAACATCTGTTATAATTCCCGAGTATCCTTACCTCATAGTGAATGAATTGAAATACAGACCCGTGTCAACTCCATGCCAGCAAATAGAGAATGATCGAGTACTTTGTAAGGAAGATAACATCGTGCAATACGCTGACACTACGTGCATAGAACAAATAATGCTTCTTAAAAACTATTCTTCATGTCATAAGAATGTTGTACAAATAGAGGACCTTAGAAGTCACTAGTAGCAAATAGAATATGGTTACTTTTCACAAGGAAAAACGTAATTCTTACTGAGACCTGCAAAGAGGAAGCCAGAAAATACAACCTAAAAGGAACATTTTTGGTAATTCCCAATGGAAGCTGTGAAACACAAATTGGCGACAAGATTATCAGTAAAGTAGCTGAAACAAGGACACCCGAGGTGAAATTGCTGCTAAATCCTGTAACGATGCCAAAGCTACAACAAGAAATCAGAATAGAAGACAGCCAGGTCGACCTTCGCGGTGTAGACCTTAACAATATCAAAGATATTCTCAATAGTGCAAAATACAATAGTGAAAGTGGTGATAAAAATAAAATTTCAGTGACCCAGGATATAAGTGTATGGACAATAAGTATTATAGTAATAATGTTTCTGTTTTTAATAGCCTTTGTAATTGTTAAATTAAAGTTGTTTAAGAAAATCCTTCAGATACGTCGCAATCATCTGGAACCAAAAGATTCGTCTCCAGCTGATTTCTCTCTTAAGGGGGGAGGAGTTAAGGGTGCTAACCCTATAGATTTATGCTTTGTCAGTCAAAGTAGAGCATAGCAACAAGTCGTAGGTACATTTACTTTACACGTGTAGAACCTTCTGGAAACAATATTGCTGATGTACCAAATTACTTTCCCACAGAAATTATTGCTGATGTACCAAATTACTTTCCCACAGAAATATGACTCTCTTTGTTAGAATAAGCTATATAATGTAAGTTTCCATAAAATTAAGTATTCTGTGTTTAGTCTTAGCTCCGTAAACATTGTTAATCGGGTTTATTGAATAAAGTTATTTTTTTATAAAGTAACCATTCAGTTATTCCTTGACTCGCGCGACACCTTTCGTGGAGCTACCCATACTACTACTAAAAATGCTTATTTAATATTTTGCAATATAAAGCAATAAAAACTAATAGTTTACCTGATGTAATCGAGCATAAACCTTCTGTATTTTACAGAACAACTATTTTTATCATTGCGTGCCGTTGTATTCAAAGAACCGCTTAAACACAACTGAACGAAAACTCTGCCTAATAGACTTGTAGGCAGAGTTTTGCTGCAGAAAATTTATGAGCGTGACTGTGAGTTTAGTTTTTTTTATTGTACGTCAATTACAATATACTATAGAAGTTTTAGAAGTTTAGAAGTTTGTTTATTTCTCAAAATAGGATAACCGCATCACTTTTTGAAGTCAAGAAAATATACAAATAATAGAATAATACAGTCGTACTGCTTATAAATTTAAATAGTATGCAGACCTTAAAATTATTTACATTGCTTTAATCCCATGCACTTTTATCTGTTATATAATCTTTAATTGTATAATAAGCTTTTTTTAAAAGTTTCTGTTTAACAAATATTTAAAACTTTTATTTATTTATTACACTTTTTTGACACCACATTAACAAAATATAACTTAATTACTAACATACATAATTACATGATATGGTGCAAATGGCGGCCTTATCACTATATAGTGATCTCTTCCAGGCAACCATTTGTAATACAATTAAAGAGAAAGGCAGAACATTAAAAGGGTAAGAAGTGTCAAAAATATAGACACACATAATATATACTATACTAAAATATAGATACGTTTATAAGAAAGTAAAATATGTAAAAAGTAGGAACAATAATTAACATTTCAGAATTGTTGAATTATATTGGTGGATACATACAGATAGATTCTATCAAATAGAGGACAGATAATGTTTTTTTCTCTCAGACACTAGAATTGCATGAATATTATTACAATCAAATGAAGCAAGCATATCAGTGTAGCTAGAAGGCACACTCTGAGCATTTATATGTAAAACATTGAAATTATTAACACAATCTATAAAAGCTTTCTCAAGTTCACTACGAAGAGAGAAGGTAGGTGAGATGCTGTAGTAGCTTTCATCAGCGCAGCTTTGGCTGCTTGAGGAATTCAAGGACAAAAAATCAACTTCACTGCTATCACTAGTATCTGCCATTACCAGCTACAATTTATCAAGATTAAAAAGTACAGAACAAATAAATAATAATTAATAAGTAGATATGTTACAATAATACTTAGATCAATTATAACTAAACTAACTAACTAAACAATAATACTTAGATTAATTATAACAAATGTTATGTATCTAAATCCAACGAAAAATATATGTATATATTATATTGCGTTTTCAAGTTATATTAATGTGTTTGAAATTAATATATTAGTGGTTTTATTCAAAAAAACTGTATCCTGTTAACGCCAGTCTCGCATGAATTAATTGAACAGAAATTACTAGCGCAAATTATTACAACTAATCAAATTAACAATAACATTATAAAATTTATAGATTATGTTGCTATATAATGATATGCAATGTTACACCAAGAGTATTTTGAATATCAAATTGATATTATTTTACAATGAAATGTATAGTAAAATGATGATACAATTACAGAACCGACTTACAAACATTGTCAATGTATTAGTATTATTATGTTTTATAATTACAATGTTACACCAAGAGTATTAGAATATCAAATGTATATAATTTTACAATGAAATGTATAGTAAATATAAATGAAGATACAAAACAGACTTACAAAGATTGTCAATTTATGCATATGTTTTATGAATAGAAGTTATTAAATTGGATTAACTGATATATTATATTATGAACCAAACAATTAGAAACTATAAATAAAGTTTAATGCAGTTTATTGTTCACCAAAAAGTAGTATAAAGTAAGTATATAGTTTAACTCTAAACTTAATATTTGATTTTAAGTTTATTAAATATATAGTTAATTAAATTTCTTGTAGGTAAATAGTGACACAAAAATGTAAACAATATTACCTAATATTATATTATGTTGACTAGGCACATATAATCAAGTAATGCTTACATATTGTACAAATTTTATCATATACTACTTTAAAGTACAAACTTATTTCAAGATTCACAGTTTCAGTTTCAGTTCTATCAAATAAGTGAAGTCTAAGTTAGAAATTAGATATCAATTTAACATTGAATAAATTGAGATTAGTATTATAAACAAGAGTCCAGTGTTTAATAATAACAAATAGTTTGTTACAAAATGTTGCTAGCCTTATAAAGTAGACATACAAGTTGAGGAGTAGGGAGACATTAAACAAAATAGAATTAGATGGAGATTGATACTTAGATTTAACAAATTCCTAGCCATACATACTGCAAATCATTATAGAAACACTAGATCAAGGAGTTTAATTCAAGTAATTTAAATGAAAAAGAACTTAGGATTTGATTTGTGTAATTATTACTTTAGTTTAGTTTATGCTTATTTACTTATTCCTGTTAGTTCTCTTTGGCCTGGTGTTACCTGCAGCCTCCTGCTTCTGATCAGCACCACACTCTCCAGCTCTCAATTGTTCGTGCGTTGTGTCGGTGGTAATAGCATCTAATTCAGCGACAGAATTCACACTGTGTTTCGATCCCTTTGAATCAAGTATGAAAATAGTACCATTACTTGTCCAGGTTTTGTTCACCCCAAATTTTCGACGGGCAGTCATAAAAGTCTCATGTCTAGATTTGGTAAGAAACTCAGACAGAGTAATTCCAGACCCTTTTAGGGCAGTTTTACTAAACCATATTGATTTTTTTAAATCCACGTCTTCAAATTTTACAAGTATGGGCCGAGGCTTATCACTTTTATTTTTACCAACACGATGTGACCTACTAATGGAAGTCACATCCAGCTTGGGGGTTTTAAGATGTTGGGTTAGGTTCTTAACGACAGCTGCCGATGTTTCCTCTTTACTATGCTCTGGTATTCCGTGCACCAGTAGCATTTTACGTCTGGACCTCATCTCCGCTTGGTCAGATATTTTCTGAAGTAATTCTACTTGCCTGTGAAGCGTCGACAGTGACGCAATTACAAATGACCGAAAAGCGTAAAAGTCCCCGACTACGTCGTTGACGTTTGAATTATTATTTGAAGCAGCTGCTGTGTTTTTAATGTTTTGGAGGTTATTCTCGAACTGCTCGAATCTTGTGGCGAAAGCTGTGGTCATATCGACCAACGATTTTTGAAGTGAATCAATAGACATTGATACAACTACTGCACCGGCCCAAACAAATTTGAGAAACACGAAAGGAATATAACTGGTCAGTTAACAGGATGTATAGCAATTATTGAAGCATTATCAGATGCCTCAACAACACTAAAAAAAAAATCTAGTTTATTTAATGAGGGTAGAAAAAAAAAATATTTTAAATACGTATGAACTTCTTTGCACTGAATTTAATCAAATTATATTTTCTTTCACTTTGATAATACTTGTACAAGTTAATCAATATTATAATTTTATTTAACAAACGTTATTATTGTAAATAATGAACTTTTAAAATTAAATAGACATAAAAACTTCGGCGGCACACGCGCGCTTGTTGAGAGATTCTGACAGATTGTAGTTTGCAAATTTCTTCAGGGATTTTATTATAAAAACGGACACATTGTCCTCTGAATGATTTGTCTATTTTCGTTAGCCTTGTGTGAATCAGAGCAAGATTATGTTTATTTCTAGTATTCTCCTGTAGCTGTACCTGCAACCAATAATATCAATTAATACAAATGTTTAATATCTAACTTGTAACGTAGCATTATAGATCGTAGAAATAGTAATCGTGCATAATAACTGTAATAAGCGTATGCCGAAAGATTCGTTCTGACAAGGACATTTTATTTTATATAACGTAATATTAGCTGTGACAAGAACATTTTATTTTATGTAACGTAATATTAGCTCTGATAAGAACCATTTCATAATGCTGTACATCAACTCATAGAATCATACAGATCACCAGTAGAATCATCATCTCTGTGAAGTTTCGAGCATCGTACTTTCTCTCGACGATCGCAGATATACTCACGTGATCAGTCATATGCTCCGCGTTACACAACCGCACAGCAAGGCCGAGCTGACTCGACTGACGAGTGAAGCATCGGGACTCGATCGCTATTTATGCAATTTTAATCAATGAGCAATAGCGTAGGTGTGGAATGCTCATTGACATCGTATGATCGAGCTTAGACGCGAGTTTACACAAACTGTGATAGCATTGGTTTTAGACCGAGATAGAACACATAATATTATTCTCAATTCTTATTGAATGAAACGTTTTACTATTGGTTAAAATGTAAGGGTGTATTGGTGTGTATTTTCTGAACTTGTAAATATTTTTTAAGTAACGATTGTAATTGGGTAACTAGTTTTAAGGATTTTGTATATATATCGTGTAACTTTTTAATAAATCATATCTTCCATATATCTTCCACATATTCCTCACAGTCAAGCAGTTGTTTTATTTAATTGCCAAACGCTCAGTCTCTAAACAGTTATGAATGTCACTGTTTTTTTTAAAACGATCTATATTTTTATGCACAAATATTAGGTTTTCAAATATGTATTGACATGGTACTGTTAATATGTTGATCTCCTTAAATTTATCTCTGAACGAATGTCTACTGGACAGATTGTAGATTGCTCGAACAGCTCTTTTCTGCAGCACAAAATCGTTTGAATATCACTAACGTGTCCCCACAGTAATATACCGTAAGACATAACAGTATGGAAATAACTAAAATATACGACACGTGCCGTGTCTTCGTTTGTGAGCTGGCGACTTTTCCTTACAGCAAATGCTGCAGAACTAAGTCTATTCGCCAAACCAGCTATATGTGGACGCCATTGGAGTTTTGCGTCTAAAGTACCCAAAAAAACTGTGGTGTCTACGAGTTCCAAGTACTCCCCATTCACAAGTACATTTGAATTCACCTGACTGACATTTGGGGTTATGAATTTATTACATTTAGTTTTCTTACTATTCAAAAGCAAATTATTAGCATTGAACCAATGAACAATTTTGGACAAAGCATTGTTTACATCATCCAAGACTGATTCACGTCTTTTAATCTTAAATAAAAGGGATGTGTCATCAGCGAATAGAACAATTTCATGATTATCCTTAACAACATATGGCAAATCATTTATATAGATCAAGAATAGAAATGGACCAAGAATTGAACCCTGTGAGACACCCATTTTTATGGTTGATCCAGGAGCGCGCTTTCCATTGATATCAACAGTCTGAATTCTATTTTCTAAATAAGAACTAATAAGTATCAGCGCATTGTTTCTGATGCCATAGTGTTGTAATTTCCTGATAAGAGTCTCGTGTTGGCCGCAATCGAATGCCTTAGATAGGTCACAAAAAACACCGAGAGCATCCATTGAATCCTGCCAGGCATCATAGATATGATGAATAAGCTCAACACCCGCATCAGTTGTTGAGCGACCTTTCGTAAATCCAAACTGTTTACACGTCAGCAAAGTACTAAAGTGTGTCTGAATTTAATTTAAAATAAGTTTTTCAAAACAGATATAGGTCTAAAATTTGAGAGATCACTAGTATTACCTGATTTAAAAACAGGTATTGTCTTACTGTATTTCATCAGATCAGGAAAGGTACCACAGTCAATACATTTATTAAATATTATTGCTAATTGTGTAGCTATGACAGAGATTATAGTTTTAATTAAACTGACAGAATGACCCCAGAGGTCAATTGTATTTTTTAATTTTAAAGAGCTAAATACTTAAACGACCTCAGCATAGTGCACATATTGAAATTTAAAATATTTAGAACATTCTTCGACATTTTCTTTCAACATAGTTTCAGCTAGTGAAGAATTTAGGGACTCAGTTGTTGACATTGGAATATTCAAAAATAAATTGTCAAATAATGAAGCTATTTCAGTTTCCGATTTAACCGTTTTCCCGTTATATTGTAGGCAATAATCAGTCTTATGTGATTTAGACTTTCCTGTCTCAGCATTAATAATGCTGCATGTGGTTTTTATTTTATCATTGCTATTCTTAATCTTTTCACTTAAAAAACAAGATTTAGCCGTTCTACATACTATTTTAAATATTTTGGAATATTTTTTAACATAAGTAATGAATTTAACACTTGTGTTAAATTTTTTCTCACTAAGTATATAATTCATACAGTCGTTTTCTACTTTTATGGATGCCTACAGTAGCCCAGTCACTAAAGCATGGCCTTTTATTTATAAAATTAGTCTTGGGTGTAAATACTGAGTTATATTCCTCACTAACAATTTTAAAAAATGCATTATAATGTGTATTAGGGTTTTCACATACCTTAAGTGGTGGAAGTTTTAACATCAAGTTATGTTTAAACATTTCAAAGCGTTTTGTGGTTTTTTTTATTACAGTACATTCTTCTTTAGATTTATTTGTAATACTAGGCAATTTAAATTGTACTTGCTGACCACAGTGGTCAGAAGTAAGCTTACTTATAATATACTTATTAGTTATTGTATTACAATCTGTAAAAATATTGTCTATGCATGTTGCTGAAAAAGATGTAAGTCTAGTAGGTTCTAAAAATATATTTTTACAGTTAACTGATTGAAACAAACTTTTTAATTTGATGCACAAAGAGGAATTTTCCAATAATAAATCTACATTGAAGTCTCCACATATGAATATTTTTTTGTTTTTATTACAAATCATTGATAGACCTTTCTCCATTACATTTTCAAAACTGTCATATAGTGCCGAGGGTGGTCTGTATATGCTCATAATAATTAATTGCTCCAATTCAACACAGGCTATTTCAATAATCCGTTCTATTGAGAGTCTGACAATGTCTTTCCGCTCCTTATATTTCAGTTCATTACTGATCAGTATTAAAGAGCCACCATGTATGGCCTGTTCTCTACTGAATGAACTACCAATCTGGTGACTATTTAAATTAAAAATTAACTGATGACATTTTAGCCAATGTTCTGTAATGCACAGTATGTCTATGTTGTCACAATTCAAGAATAACTCTATTTCTAAATCTTTACCTAGCATACCCTGTATATTTTGGTGAACTAAGTTTATAAATTTAACATTTTTTGTATTTTGTTTAACATTTGAATGTTTAAAAGAATAATTATTTAACAACAAGGCTGAGCTAGAGGCATTCTCTATTGTACACTTATCTAAAAAAAAATGTTTGGAATGCTTTCCAAAGTCTTCAAACTATTTGCTTGCCCAATAGAGGCAATTTGGCAATCATTAGTTGGACAATTTTCCATACATGTCTGTAAACTACAACTAGTATGTTGCCCAAAAGAGGCAGTCAGGCTAACCAAATTTTTGGTTGAGTTATTTATATAGTATTATAATGCAACAGCTATTCTGTTTTTGTGAAATTTGGAAATACAATTGTACTTTTCTATAAAATAGTTATTATTTATATAATTATTGATGTCAATTACATGTAATTTGCTATTATATTGGGTCATCATATGCAGTGATAAATTTAATGCATATATTGTATAATTTTGTTCATAGGACAAGTTTCTACTATATGGAAAAGTGAACAATACTAATTGCCTAACATTTAATAAACTCAGTTTTTGTACATTTTTTTGTAGTTCTTTTTTGTTCATATTCCTTGTCTCTCCTATAAATACAATTACAATGCTGTTAGGAGAAAATTTAAAATTACAAATATTCTTAACAATGCCCTGGTAAGAACAGGCAGGCATACAGTAGTTAGTTATCTGATAATTCAAATATTTATTCAGTGGATGACACATATGTCTTCCAACTTCGTCACTAAACATAACAACATTACAACTATTATTTTGTTGAGAATACTGATTATTTGAATTTTGCTTTTTGACTTGGTCCTTACATCTAATAGGTTTACATATGGATTCATCATTAGTAATGGGTGACGCATTCACCGGCTGTCTGGATACCGACGAGCTGTCAACAGGCTGCGTAGGCTGTGTGGTAGAGGAATTCTTACAGTTACATATGTAGTTATTTGTCAAGGATTCGAACCTATCGTAGTTATATTTACTGAGATCGCAAAGTTCAGTCATTTTAAGAATATGTTCTTCGGTCTCCAGTTGAGCTTGCTCATATCTACTTTTTAGGATCTCATAATCTTCCGACATAGTATTTAGTATTATTTGATTTAATTATATCGGCGATCAGCTCTCGCGTAAGTTTCGGAACTTGCGTCGGATCCTATATAGATACTTAATTTAATTAAGTCAGTAATTGAGGATGTAGGATGATGCAATAGTTCCGAGCACAACATCACTCAATTTTAACTGCACTTTTTACGTTATTTAAAGATTATTAGGTTTTGCCAATAATACATATTTTTATTGGAGTGGAAATTATATTTTAAAACATAATTCAGTTATGTATGTACACTACTTCTTTTTATTTCAATTTTTAAACACTAAGTCAATGTTTACACTCGCTCAAACGAGCCGCCATCCTAAGTTTCTATTATATTTACGAATATAGAGCGACTCATTCTATTCGTAAATATATTTATAATATTTACGAATAGAATGAGTCGCTCACGTCATAAGAACAAATATAACAATAAACTCAAATTAATCACAAATTTAAACAGCCAACTCCAAACAGCTTACGATTACTCTCGAGGCAACCATCAATCCACATCTCGGAAACTTTGGGTCGTATTCTTAATTATTTAATCCAGGATCACCTCTTCCACTTTTCTACTCGGTACCTCACCCCATCATTACGAATTCCCCTTATCAATCCGGTGAATATCACTTTAAAATGTTGAAGGATTTAATTTTTATGTTCTTTTGAAGTCAGATTAAATTCTCGGCATTTTCATTGGCTACCTTAAGGTACGTAAGGTATCTATCTCATGATAGTATTATTTATTCACAAAAGAGTCAAATTTAAATACAATTAATTTTAAGTCATGTGAATCATTCAAATCAGTGACATGGCAAACTGTGTTCTCACAAGAATTTTTTCAATTTTTTTCGCACAACCTTTGTTTATATACATACCTCGTAGATAGCGAGGGTTGGCTGAGCGCGCCACTTCGTTGTTTGATTTATGTGAGTTCATATTATAGTCACGGTTACATTTACTATGTTTAGCGATCTATTGAGAGTCTGACAATGTCTTTCCGCTCCTTATATTTCAGTTCATTACTGATCAGTATTAAAGAGCCACCATGTATGGCCTGTTCTCTACTGAATGAACTACCAATCTGGTGACTATTTAAATTAAAAATTAACTGATGACATTTCAACCAATGTTTGTTTTTTCAGAATTACAGCCAATGTTCTGTAATGCACAGTATGTCTATGTTGTCACAGTTCAAGAATAACTCTATTTCTAAATCTTTACCTAGCATACCCTGTATATTTTGGTGAACTAAGTTTATAAATATAACATTTTTTGTATTTTGTTTAACATTTGAATGTTTAAAAGAATAATTATTTAACAACAAGGCTGAGCTAGAGGCATTCTCTATTGTACACTTATCTAAAAAAAAATGTTTGGAATGCTTTCCAAAGTCTTCAAACTATTTGCTTGCCCAATAGAGGCAATTTGGCAATCATTAGTTGGACAATTTTCCATACATGTCTGTAAACTACAACTAGTATGTTGCCCAAAAGAGGCAGTCAGGCTAACCAAATTTTTGGTTGAGTTATTTATATAGTATTATAATGCAACAGCTATTCTGTTTTTGTGAAATTTGGAAATACAATTGTACTTTTCTATAAAATAGTTATTATTTATATAATTATTGATGTCAATTACATGTAATTTGCTATTATATTGGGTCATCATATGCAGTGATAAATTTAATGCATATGTTGTATAATTTTGTTCATAGGACAAGTTTCTACTATATGGAAAAGTGAACAATACTAATTGCCTAACATTTAATAAACTCAGTTTTTGTACATTTTTTTGTAGTTCTTTTTTGTTCATATTCCTTGTCTCTCCTATAAATACAATTACAATGCTGTTAGGAGAAAATTTAAAATTACAAATATTCTTAACAATGCCCTGGTAAGAACAGGCAGGCATACAGTAGTTAGTTATCTGATAATTCAAATATTTATTCAGTGGATGACACATATGTCTTCCAACTTCGTCACTAAACATAACAACATTACAACTATTATTTTGTTGAGAATACTGATTATTTGAATTATGCTTTTTGACTTGGTCCTTACATCTAATAGGTTTACATATGGATTCATCATTAGTAATGGGTGACGCATTCACCGGCTGTCTGGATACCGACGAGCTGTCAACAGGCTGCGTAGGCTGTGTGGTAGAGGAATTCTTACAGTTACATATGTAGTTATTTGTCAAGGATTCGAACCTATCGTAGTTATATTTACTGAGATCGCAAAGTTCAGTCATTTTAAGAATATGTTCTTCGGTCTCCAGTTGAGCTTGCTCATATCTACTTTTTAGGATCTCATAATCTTCCGACATAGTATTTAGTTTTTCTTCAAGTTGTAGTATAATGTGTTGGCTATTCTCTTTGTGCAGTTGTAATTATTCTTCATGTTTTTCAATTAAATTTAATAATTGCAAGCGTTCCTTGCGTAATACTGTGTTATTACTGAAAATTTTATTTTTTCTTATTAATCTATTTGTTTTTTTAATATATCTATTAATTCTAGAGTATTTTCTCAGTTCATTTTTGCTAAGTATTAAATAGCTCTATAAGCAGTTGTAATTGTTGGATGTTTGCCCCAAAGGTTTGCCCCAACTAATATTATTTGCAATATTTCCGGTATTAACTAGCTCATCAAATAATGATTGTCTTCGTGAGGATTGGTAATCCTCGTTTTGAACCTCAAGCGCCAATATGTGCCTACGGGCATTGCCCAGCTCTGGCTCTAGAAAATTACAGCGTTGTAAAGTGTTGTCAAATAAATTGCTTTCTTGGTCCATCTTATTTAACAGCTTCTGTAAATTATCTCTTTGTTCTTCAATTTCAGTCGATTTTTTATATATGTCTGCCATTTCTATTTTCAAAGCTTTATTTTGATCCAGAATTTTTAAAAATTCTCTTTCGCTGTCTTCTCTTTCTAATAAAAGTTGTTCACATTGACTTTTGTATTTTTTTAGTTCGTCTAGCGTTTGCCCTAATTTGCTCTCCAGCTGTCGAGATGTAAGCTTTCTAGCGGTGATGGAAGACATCGTAAAATAATATTCCATTATTTAATAGTAATCTAGAATATTATTATTATAATACAGAAATGTTTGACTCGAATTTTTATTAAATTCGTTTGTAGTTTCGTTTTAGTGCCCTCTAGTCATAAGAGGAAAAATCATAACAAGTAGTCTCCACGGATCGATTGATAGACTAATATGAAGGTACTTGCAATATTCTGATGCTTGTGTTTTGTTTTATTATTTATTATAAGTTAAATTGTCCTTTTTCACCTTGTATTTTTTTTAATTTACAAATGTGCTTCTAAATGTGATCAACGTCAAGCATATGTTTTATATTATATTATGAGTTTAAAACAATTGCAAGATTGTCTAACTTTTAGCAAGGCTCGAAACTAGTTTATATACACAAAATGCGAAATTCAGCCAGTAAGTTCAAGTTTTTACACTATAGTTATTATAACAATAATACCTGATGATTTATAGTCAGATAAACATATTGCACATACATTTAAGAAAATACGAAAATAATTATTTTATTTGATTTAATTATATCGGCGATCAGCTCTCGCGTAAGTTTCGGAACTTGCGTCGGATCCTATGTAGATACTTAATTTAATTAAGTCAGTAATTGAGGATGTAGGATGATGCAATAGTTCCGAGCACAACATCACTAAATTTTAACTGCACTTTTTACGTTATTTAAAGATTATTAGGTTTTGCGAATAATACATATTTTTTATTGGAGTGGAAATTATATTTTAAAACATAATTCAGTTATGTATGTACACTACTTCTTTTTATTTCAATTTTTAAACACTAAGTCAATGTTTACACTCGCTCAAACGAGCCGCCATCCTAAGTTTCTATTATATTTACGAATATAGAGCGACTCATTCTATTCGTAAATATATTTATAATATTTACGAATAGAATGAGTCGCTCACGTCATAAGAACAAATATAACAATAAACTCAAATTAATCACAAATTTAAACAGCCAACCCCAAACAGCTTACGATTACTCTCGAGGCAACCATCAATCCACATCTCGGAAACTTTGGGTCGTATTCTTAATTATTTAATCCAGGATCACCTCTTCCACTTTACTACTCGGTACCTCACCCCATCATTACGAATTCCCCTTATCAATCCGGTGAATATCACTTTAAAATGTTGAAGGATTTAATTTTTATGTTCTTTTGAAGTCAGATTAAATTCTCGGCATTTTCATTGGCTACCTTAAGGTACGTAAGGTATCTATCTCATGATAGTATTATTTATTCACAAAAGAGTCAAATTTAAATACAATTAATTTTAAGTCATGTGAATCATTCAAATCAGTGACATGGCAAACTGTGTTCTCACAAGAATTTT
Source organism: Leptidea sinapis (assembly GCF_905404315.1). Classification (NCBI taxonomy): domain Eukaryota; kingdom Metazoa; phylum Arthropoda; class Insecta; order Lepidoptera; family Pieridae; genus Leptidea; species Leptidea sinapis. The sequence goes on along the minus strand of NC_066281.1, from coordinate 2,788,727 downwards.
TTCAATTTTTTTCGCACAACCTTTGTTTATATACATACCTCGTAGATAGCGAGGGTTGGCTGAGCGCGCCACTTCGTTGTTTGATTTATGTGAGTTCATATTATAGTCACGGTTACATTTACTATGTTTAGCGATCTATTGAGAGTCTGACAATGTCTTTCCGCTCCTTATATTTCAGTTCATTACTGATCAGTATTAAAGAGCCACCATGTATGGCCTGTTCTCTACTGAATGAACTACCAATCTGGTGACTATTTAAATTAAAAATTAACTGATGACATTTCAACCAATGTTTGTTTTTTCAGAATTACAGCCAATGTTCTGTAATGCACAGTATGTCTATGTTGTCACAGTTCAAGAATAACTCTATTTCTAAATCTTTACCTAGCATACCCTGTATATTTTGGTGAACTAAGTTTATAAATATAACATTTTTTGTATTTTGTTTAACATTTGAATGTTTAAAAGAATAATTATTTAACAACAAGGCTGAGCTAGAGGCATTCTCTATTGTACACTTATCTAAAAAAAAATGTTTGGAATGCTTTCCAAAGTCTTCAAACTATTTGCTTGCCCAATAGAGGCAATTTGGCAATCATTAGTTGGACAATTTTCCATACATGTCTGTAAACTACAACTAGTATGTTGTCCAAAAGAGGCAGTCAGGCTAACCAAATTTTTGGTTGAGTTATTTATATAGTATTATAATGCAACAGCTATTCTGTTTTTGTGAAATTTGGAAATACAATTGTACTTTTCTATAAAATAGTTATTATTTATATAATTATTGATGTCAATTACATGTAATTTGCTATTATATTGGGTCATCATATGCAGTGATAAATTTAATGCATATGTTGTATAATTTTGTTCATAGGACAAGTTTCTACTATATGGAAAAGTGAACAATACTAATTGCCTAACATTTAATAAACTCAGTTTTTGTACATTTTTTTGTTCATATTCCTTGTCTCTCCTATAAATACAATTACAATGCTGTTAGGAGAAAATTTAAAATTACAAATATTCTTAACAATGCCCTGGTAAGAACAGGCAGGCATACAGTAGTTAGTTATCTGATAATTCAAATATTTATTCAGTGGATGACACATATGTCTTCCAACTTCGTCACTAAACATAACAACATTACAACTATTATTTTGTTGAGAATACTGATTATTTGAATTATGCTTTTTGACTTGGTCCTTACATCTAATAGGTTTACATATGGATTCATCATTAGTAATGGGTGACGCATTCACCGGCTGTCTGGATACCGACGAGCTGTCAACAGGCTGCGTAGGCTGTGTGGTAGAGGAATTCTTACAGTTACATATGTAGTTATTTGTCAAGGATTCGAACCTATCGTAGTTATATTTACTGAGATCGCAAAGTTCAGTCATTTTAAGAATATGTTCTTCGGTCTCCAGTTGAGCTTGCTCATATCTACTTTTTAGAATCTCATAATCTTCCGACATAGTATTTAGTTTTTCTTCAAGTTGTAGTATAATGTGTTGGCTATTCTCTTTGTGCAGTTGTAATTGTTTTTCATGTTTTTCAATTAAATTTAATAATTGCAAGCGTTCCTTGCGTAATACTGTGTTATTACTGAAAATTTTATTTTTTCTTATTAATCTATTTGTTTTTTTAATATATCTATTAATTCTAGAGTATTTTCTCAGTTTATTTTTGCTAAGTATTAAATAGCTCTATAAGCAGTTGTAATTGTTGGATGTTTGCCCCAAAGGTTTGCCCCAACTAATATTATTTGCAATATTTCCGGTATTAACTAGCTCATCAAATAATGATTGTCTTCGTGAGGATTGGTAATCCTCGTTTTGAGCCTCAAGCGCCAATATGTGCCTACGGGCATTGCCCAGCTCTGGCTCTAGAAAATTACAGCGTTGTAAAGTGTTGTCAAATAAATTGCTTTCTTGGTCCATCTTATTTAACAGCTTCTGTAAATTATCTCTTTGTTCTTCAATTTCAGTCGATTTTTTATATATGTCTGTCATTTCTATTTTCAAAGCTTTATTTTGATCCAGAATTTTTAAAAATTCTCTTTCGCTGTCTTCTCTTTCTAATAAAAGTTGTTCACATTGACTTTTGTATTTTTTTAGTTCGTCTAGCGTTTGCCCTAATTTGCTCTCCAGCTGTCGAGATGTAAGCTTTCTAGCGGTGATGGAAGACATCGTAAAATAATATTCCATTATTTAATAGTAATCTAGAATATTATTATTATAATACAGAAATGTTTGACTCGAATTTTTATTAAATTCGTTTGTAGTTTCGTTTTAGTGCCCTCTAGTCATAAGAGGAAAAATCATAACAAGTAGTCTCCACGGATCGATTGATAGACTAATTCTGATGCTTGTGTTTTGTTTTATTATTTATTATGAGTTAAATTGTCCTTTTTCACCTTGTATTTTTTATAATTTACAAATGTGCTTCTAAATGTGATCAACCTCAAGCATATGTTTTATATTATATTATGAGTTTAAAAAAATTGCAAGATTGTCTAACTTTTAGCAAGGCTCGAAACTAGTTTATATACACAAAATGCGAAATTCAGCCAGTAAGTTCAAGTTTTTACACTATAGTTATTATAACAATAATACCTGATGATTTATAGTCAGATAAACATATTGCACATACATTTAAGAAAATACGAAAATAATTATTTTATTTGATTTAATTATATCGGCGATCAGCTCTCGCGTAAGTTTCGGAACTTGCGTTGGATCCTATGTAGATACTTAATTTAATTAAGTCAGTAATTGAGGATGTAGGATGATGCAATAGTTCCGAGCACAACATCACTAAATTTTAACTGCACTTTTTACGTTATTTAAAGATTATTAGGTTTTGCGAATAATACATATTTTTTATTGGAGTGGAAATTATATTTTAAAACATAATTCAGTTATGTATGTACACTACTTCTTTTTATTTCAATTTTTAAACACTAAGTCAATGTTTACACTCGCTCAAACGAGCCGCCATCCTAAGTTTCTATTATATTTACGAATATAGAGCGACTCATTCTATTCGTAAATATATTTATAATATTTACGAATAGAATGAGTCGCTCACGTCATAAGAACAAATATAACAATAAACTCAAATTAATCACAAATTTAAACAGCCAACCCCAAACAGCTTACGATTACTCTCGAGGCAACCATCAATCCACATCTCGGAAACTTTGGGTCGTATTCTTAATTATTTAATCCAGGATCACCTCTTCCACTTTACTACTCGGTACCTCACCCCATCATTACGAATTCCCCTTATCAATCCGGTGAATATCACTTTAAAATGTTGAAGGATTTAATTTTTATGTTCTTTTGAAGTCAGATTAAATTCTCGGCATTTTCATTGGCTACCTTAAGGTACGTAAGGTATCTATCTCATGATAGTATTATTTATTCACAAAAGAGTCAAATTTAAATACAATTAATTTTAAGTCATGTGAATCATTCAAATCAGTGACATGGCAAACTGTGTTCTCACAAGAATTTTTTCAATTTTTTTCGCACAACCTTTGTTTATATACATACCTCGTAGATAGCGAGGGTTGGCTGAGCGCGCCACTTCGTTGTTTGATTTATGTGAGTTCATATTATAGTCACGGTTACATTTACTATGTTTAGCGATCTATTGAGAGTCTGACAATGTCTTTCCGCTCCTTATATTTCAGTTCATTACTGATCAGTATTAAAGAGCCACCATGTATGGCCTGTTCTCTACTGAATGAACTACCAATCTGGTGACTATTTAAATTAAAAATTAACTGATGACATTTCAACCAATGTTTGTTTTTTCAGAATTACAGCCAATGTTCTGTAATGCACAGTATGTCTATGTTGTCACAGTTCAAGAATAACTCTATTTCTAAATCTTTACCTAGCATACCCTGTATATTTTGGTGAACTAAGTTTATAAATATAACATTTTTTGTATTTTGTTTAACATTTGAATGTTTAAAAGAATAATTATTTAACAACAAGGCTGAGCTAGAGGCATTCTCTATTGTACACTTATCTAAAAAAAAATGTTTGGAATGCTTTCCAAAGTCTTCAAACTATTTGCTTGCCCAATAGAGGCAATTTGGCAATCATTAGTTGGACAATTTTCCATACATGTCTGTAAACTACAACTAGTATGTTGCCCAAAAGAGGCAGTCAGGCTAACCAAATTTTTGGTTGAGTTATTTATATAGTATTATAATGCAACAGCTATTCTGTTTTTGTGAAATTTGGAAATACAATTGTACTTTTCTATAAAATAGTTATTATTTATATAATTATTGATGTCAATTACATGTAATTTGCTATTATATTGGGTCATCATATGCAGTGATAAATTTAATGCATATGTTGTATAATTTTGTTCATAGGACAAGTTTCTACTATATGGAAAAGTGAACAATACTAATTGCCTAACATTTAATAAACTCAGTTTTTGTACATTTTTTTGTTCATATTCCTTGTCTCTCCTATAAATACAATTACAATGCTGTTAGGAGAAAATTTAAAATTACAAATATTCTTAACAATGCCCTGGTAAGAACAGGCAGGCATACAGTAGTTAGTTATCTGATAATTCAAATATTTATTCAGTGGATGACACATATGTCTTCCAACTTCGTCACTAAACATAACAACATTACAACTATTATTTTGTTGAGAATACTGATTATTTGAATTATGCTTTTTGACTTGGTCCTTACATCTAATAGGTTTACATATGGATTCATCATTAGTAATGGGTGACGCATTCACCGGCTGTCTGGATACCGACGAGCTGTCAACAGGCTGCGTAGGCTGTGTGGTAGAGGAATTCTTACAGTTACATATGTAGTTATTTGTCAAGGATTCGAACCTATCGTAGTTATATTTACTGAGATCGCAAAGTTCAGTCATTTTAAGAATATGTTCTTCGGTCTCCAGTTGAGCTTGCTCATATCTACTTTTTAGAATCTCATAATCTTCCGACATAGTATTTAGTTTTTCTTCAAGTTGTAGTATAATGTGTTGGCTATTCTCTTTGTGCAGTTGTAATTGTTTTTCATGTTTTTCAATTAAATTTAATAATTGCAAGCGTTCCTTGCGTAATACTGTGTTATTACAGAAAATTTTATTTTTTCTTATTAATCTATTTGTTTTTTTTAATATATCTATTAATTCTAGAGTATTTTCTCAGTTTATTTTTGCTAAGTATTAAATAGCTCTATAAGCAGTTGTCATTGTTGAATGTTTGCCCCAAAGGTTTGCCCCAACTAATATTATTTACAATATTTCCGGTATTAACTAGCTCATCAAATAATGATTGTCTTCGTGAGGATTGGTAATCCTCGTTTTGAGCCTCAAGCGCCAATATGTGCCTACGGGCATTGCCCAGCTCTGGCTCTAGAAAATTACAGCGTTGTAAAGTGTTGTCAAATAAATTGCTTTCTTGGTCCATCTTATTTAACAGCTTCTGTAAATTATCTCTTTGTTCTTCAATTTCAGTCGATTTTTTATATATGTCTGCCATTTCTATTTTCAAAGCTTTATTTTGATCCAGAATTTTTAAAAATTCTCTTTCGCTGTCTTCTCTTTCTAATAAAAGTTGTTCACATTGACTTTTGTATTTTTTTAGTTCGTCTAGCGTTTGCCCTAATTTGCTCTCCAGCTGTCGAGATGTAAGCTTTCTAGCGGTGATGGAAGACATCGTAAAATAATATTCCATTATTTAATAATAATCTAGAATATTATTATTATAATACAGAAATATTTGACTCGAATTTTTATTTAATTCGTTTGTAGTTTCGTTTTAGTGCCCTCTAGTCATAAGAGGAAAAATCATAACAAGTAGTCTCCACGGATCGATTGATAGACTAATTCTGATGCTTGTGTTTTGTTTTATTATTTATTATGAGTTAAATTGTCCTTTTTCACCTTGTATTTTTTATAATTTACAAATGTGCTTCTAAATGTGATCAACCTCAAGCATATATTTTATATTATATTATGAGTTTAAAAAAATTGCAAGATTGTCTAACTTTTAGCAAGGCTCGAAACTAGTTTATATACACAAAATGCGAAATTCAGCCAGTAAGTTCAAGTTTTTACACTATAGTTATTATAACAATAATACCTGATGATTTATAGTCAGATAAACATATTGCACATACATTTAAGAAAATACGAAAATAATTATTTTATTTGGTTTAATTATATCGGCGATCAGCTCTCGCGTAAGTTTCGGAACTTGCGTCGGATCCTATATAGATACTTAATTTAATTAAGTCAGTAATTGAGGATGTAGGATGATGCAATAGTTCCGAGCACAACATCACTAAATTTTAACTGCACTTTTTACGTTATTTAAAGATTATTAGGTTTTGCGAATAATACATATTTTTTATTGGAGTGGAAATTATATTTTAAAACATAATTCAGTTATGTATGTACACTACTTCTTTTTATTTCAATTTTTAAACACTAAGTCAATGTTTACACTCGCTCAAACGAGCCGCCATCCTAAGTTTCTATTATATTTACGAATATAGAACATATATAACAATAAACTCAAATTAATCACAAATCTAAACAGCCAACTCCAAACAGCTTACGATTATTCTCGAGGCAACCATCAATCCACATCTCGGAAACTTTGGGTCGTATTCTTAATTATTTAATCCAGGATCACCTCTTCCACTTTACTACTCGGTACCTCACCCCATCATTACGAATTCCCCTTATCAATCCGGTGAATATCACTTTAAAATGTTGAAGGATTTAATTTTTATGTTCTTTTGAAGTCAGATTAAATTCTCGGCATTTTCATTGGCTACCTTAAGGTACGCAAGGTATCTATCTCATGATAGTATTATTTATTCACAAAGGAGTCAAATTTAAATACAATTAATTTTAAGTCATGTGAATCATTCAAATCAGTGACATGGCAAACTGTGTTCTCACAAGAATTTTTTCAATTTTTTTCGCACAACCTTTGATTGTTTATATACATACCTCGTAGATAGCGAGGGTTGGCTGAGCGCGCCACTTCGTTGTTTGATTTATGTGAGTTCATATTATAGTCACGGTTACATTTACTATGTTTAGCGATCTCTTGTTTGATAGTAACTTCATACTAGAGTGCCCGAATCGATGCACGCATACGAATACACCCGATTTACACGACCACTAAGCAATCTTGGGAAGACAGAACTATTAACCACAGTCTCAATCTCTTTATATGTAGCAAACCCTAGCGTTCCGCCCAAACGTAAGTATAAATTTCAAGGATTTTTATTAGCTTATTTTGGTACTGATGTTTGGATTCTCTTGTATGTATTTATTGCTCACAAAGATAGGTTTGTATCCAAATATTTTAAGTAATTTGATGTTGCTGTGTCTAGCAGTACCCTACAATTGTATCCCGTATGTCCAGATTAGTTTTACTATAGTCCATTTAGTTTTAGTTTTAAACTGTTATTTTCTTTTCACGAGAAATATTTCATCTAGTCAAGTTTACACTTTTTCCTTGATGAGTTTTCATTGGGTGAGCCTTCGATCGAGATTCATTCAATAATTGGCGTCCTCAGTTTGAGAAATATCCTTATTTAGAGGTTTATTCGGGGACAGATATGTTTTCTCTGGGTGTGATCTCATGTAACATGAGTCGATTTACTGTTATTTGCTTTATTCATCTTTATAGACATGCGGTTGTAACTTGTGTGTAGCTATGGTTAGGTTTTCATGGACAGAGAGGCGATAGGTCGTGACATCTGCATATATGTTATATTATTATCTTCTATGTGTTAGCAGGTCAGCAATATATATTAGATATTTAAAACGGGACCAAATAGTCTACCTTGTGGCACCCCAAAGAAAATACCTTCAAGATTTGATGATGTTAAGCATCAGAATTAATCAATAAAGACGCATGTCAGTTTAATTTTGAAAGGAGCCCATCACGCTACACTTTACCAAAGGCTTGGCTAGTGTCTAGGAATATAGCGGAACAGAACTTTTGCATTCTAGATTGCAGGGTGAGGTCAATTATTTCGTCATTAATAATCTTATATCAATCATCTAAAATTTTCTGAAAATAATTCATAAAATATTATTATAATTTTACTAATTATCCCTACTTTTAGCAAAAGCATTATTAGAAGGGTCGTTACTAATTGATTTAAAAGAGAAGGAAGCAAAGTATTTTCTTCTTACTGGATGGATACAAACAGGAAATGTTTGTTAGTAAAATTTAAATAAACAAACAAAACCAATTCATCAATAGTACACGACTGATGTAAGCCCACAAACTGAATCACGTCAGGTAATGAACGTAAGTAAATAAATACACAAGCTAATCAAGTAACCAGGTGTACAATTAAGTCGTGTTCACGGTGGCTCGTTAATTTTCTGCCCTCGTTCTGCTTCAGAGTCACTCGGCCGACGTCACTCGCGTCCTTACATTTTAATACACACTGCTTTGTCGCGTGATGCATTTTTTCTTAACTTTAACTAAATATTTTGTTTAATTTTAAAATTATCAAATTTATATATAAAATTAGCAATGTTATATAATATATATAAAAAATATATATATTATGCAATATATATAAAAAAGCATTTAAAAGTTCATTATTTGTTTTAACTGTATTTTAATATTATTATTTATTGGGATATATTTTGTCATAGTACTACTAATACACAGTGTTCTTATATAAGTCGGAAATAGGATCTATGAAGGTAATTATTTAAATATGTTATTTAAATAAATAATAATGAATTAAATACATTTTATTAAGTTGTTTTGTTTTACTGTTTCAGATACAGCCAAGTATGCTCAAACATTCGCCTAATCCGTATGTACCATCTACATGAATTGATTCATGACCGACTTTGTTTATATTTCTTTAAATGATAAAATTTTTAAGGTTTCTATTTGCACGAAAAAGATTGTATGACAATTACTGATGATATTAATGCATATAGCCATGGGCCAACCCCGTGCCATACTGTTTAAACAACTGCAAGGAATTGTTATTTTTTTAACGGACAATATTTTTATATAGATAGATATAGTAAATATTTTTAGAGATATGAATTTTTAAAGGTTCGAAAAATCTCAAATCTGGGTACTTTTGTACGTATTTTTGTATGTTAATTGATAAAAAAATATTTAATATATAATATTAGAAAACTATTTCAACATAAAATAATCAATATATTAAATTACGGAGTTTATAAACATTCATGAATAAGTGTTTTGTTATTCTCACATTTATGATAGGGGATGATTTATGCAAGCACCCGGTCACACTGTCATGTTACACCAAGTGTTCACTCGGACACAAACATAGCTTTGGGTTGAAAATAATAGACAATGTTCTTTCACTTGTAAAATTATTATGCTCGTTTGATTTTTATATTATACTAGCTGACCCGACAGATGTTGTTGTGTAGATAATAAATAAAATACTGTTTTATGGGAATTTGCCAATAATATTTCAAAACATCAAGAGTTATTTCGTAAAAAATGCTCCCTGTTGTTATAATGAAATCGTTGCACAGTGGAACTGTCAAACCGTGCGTCACTTGATTCTCTCATGGAAAAGATATGCATACAAAACAAATATTGAAAATAAAAATAATTATGGGTCCCAAATCAAAATAAAAATGATCCTATCTCTCAAGCTGGACCAAACTGCACTCCATGAAGTAATTATTAAAAATTATTATTAAAATCCGTTCATTAGTTTAAGAGTCCATCGCGGACAAACAACGTGTCACGTAATTTATATATATTAAGGTTATATAAAGCTCCCAACCCATAATCTAGATGGGAAGACGATATATTAAAAAAATAACCCTAGGAAAAAGGAAATATTTGAAGTGATACTTACGCAATGGTTATTTTAGTTATCTTTTGAAGCGATATCTTCTAGGTAACCAAAAAAAATACAAGATACATGAATAAATTATTTAAACCTTCAGAAGTTTCCTTAAAATTATTGGTAGACATGGATGTAACGTGATATCAGGTATACTTATAAAATACCCCGCGGCTTTGCCCGTGTATACACAGGACTCCTCACGTACTCGTAGTAGCTACATTTCAATTTGAATTTTTAAATTAAAATAAAATTGATTAATTAAAAAAGGCCCGCTGAGTTTCTTGCGCCCATTCTTCTCAGGTCTGAGGCAGTCTTTTTTTAATGGATGGTAGTTTTTGACGTTCAGTAAGTGATTTTGAATACTATTTTGAATAAAAATATTTGAATTTGAAAAGAACAATAACATAATATTATAACTGTTGCGAAACTTTTTTGTAAATCATTATGTGTTCTGAAAAGTCGGTACATTATTTTATTCTATCATCAATAGTTTTCGCAGTTCACGCGATGTAACGAATATTTAGGGTATTTTTTTACATCTTATCTCAGGTTATTGGACAGTTAGTAAAGATCCCTAAGTTTTTAAATATAATATAATAATAATGCAATAGTGTAGCTTCCCAACAGTGAAAAAAATTTTCAAATCAGTGCAGTAGTTTCGGAGCGTTTTTAAAGCAACCAACAAACAATCAAATCTTTCCTCTTTATAATATTAGTTTTTATCATTGTAATCGATATGATTATAATAAACCAAGTCCAGAAATCACTGACTTTACTGTGAGAAATAAAATATAAAAATTTAAAACAAAACGAAATAAATTTTTTTTTTGCTAACAGAACATTGTTGACACCTGTGTGTAGTGCTCGTCAGCAGGCTATGCACGTAATGAAACGGCTGCAGGCATTGCGCCGGTTTTGACACGTCGACGTTTAGCGAGAGCCTTTTATCAATATTTGTATCGACATTCCGCCACGCTCAAATTAATGGTCGCCCTCTATCCATAGACGAAGCACAGTAAATATTATTCTTTATACGATCATTTAAATACTTTATTTTATGGAATAGGAGGACAAACGTACGGGTGACCTGTTGTTAAGTGATCACCGTCCACAATCTCTTGCAACACCACAGGAATCACAGGAGCGTTGCCGGCCTTTAAGGAAGGTGTACACGCTTTTTTTGAAGGTACCCATGTCGTATCGTCCCGGAAACACCGCACAAGGAAGTTCATTCCACAGCTTTGTAGTACGTGGAAGAAAGCTCCTTGTAAACCCCACTGTGGACGACCGCCACACATCCAGATGGTGGGGATGATATCCTAACTTTTGGCGTGTCGTGCGAAGGTGGAAAAATTTTAAGGACTTTCTTCCAATTTAATTAACATTTTTGCATATTTAAAAGTTACTTAGCAATGATTTGTTGAATTATTTACTCAGTTAGAAGATGTTTCAGTAAGCAGAGTTTTTTAAAATAAAACATTTTTTACAGTGGAATAGTTGCTAGGATTCTCGAGATACCCGAGAGTCTATATTAATAACTTACAATTAGGCAAATATAACATGAAAACTCAATGAAGTGCAATTTTTGGCGATCTTTGTATTATTAATGTATGATAATGACTTCTATGTTAAGAGAATAATCCAATTGGATTTCCTAAAATTACACTAATTAATCATAAGATTGATTACATCCATGAATAATATATTAATTTTAAGAATATAAGTACACATACGCATAAAAGACGCAGATTTTAAATAACACATTTTTTAAAGGATAAAGACGCGTGTATTAAACGCTCGTAACTATATTTTTACAATAGTTTTTGCGTAAAAGTTATATTTTTATTATTATTTTAGGTAACGTCGTTTCATGACCTGTTCAGAACACACGACACAGGGAGACACGCGTTTTAATCCTTTGAATAGTGTTTTATTTAAATGTTTTAGTCAGAGAATTAACATTGGGAGGCTCCTTTGCACATAATGCCGTTTAGATTATGGGTACCACAACGAAGCCTATTTCTGCCATGAGGCAGTAATGTCATTACTGTGTTTCGGTGTGAAGGGCGCCGTAGCTAGTGAAATTACTGAGCAAATGAGACTTAACATCTTGTATCTCAAGGTGACGAGCGCAATTGTAGTGCCACTCTGAATTTCTGGGTTTTTTAAGAATCCTGATCGGCATTGCATTGTAATGGGCGGGGCGTATTAATACCATCAGTCTTACTCGTCTCGTCCCTTATTTTCATAAAAAAAAACTTTTAAACGCAACCTCGATTGGATTATTGATCAAATTATCTGGGATCCATAAGTTGGACAGCCAACATGAGATCGGGCTTACTTTTAAAGCCTACCGTTGATCAAAGTTATTAGGTTATTAAACCAGTTGTCTATTGAGGGGACTTTAATATGAATTATCATCATAAGCATAATATGTATCACTGACTTAATTGTTAAGTAGATGTTTGCAAAAATTTTTATCTACATAAAATATATTTTATTTAAGATTTGGGAATCAGATCGATATAGCGAGGTATTGCCTAATTTTAAAATGTAATATTTTAAAATTAAATTTGAACAGAAAAGAATGTTTTAAAATACGGTTCGCTGTTCAATTTCAACGTCAAATAAACTTTATTCAAATAGGCTTAAACTAAGCGCTTTTGAATTGTCACTATTTAACTTTTTTTTTATGGAAAAGGAGGACAAACGAGCGTACGGGTCACCTGGTGTTAAGTGATCACCGCCGCCCACATTCTCGTGCAACAACAGAGGAATCACAAGAGCGTTGCCGGCCTTTAAGGAAGGTGTACGCGCTTTTTTTGAAGGTACCCATTTCATATCGTCCCGGAACCACCGCACAAGGAAGCTCATTCCACAGCTTTGTAGTACGAGGAAGAAAGCTCCTTGAAAACCGCACTGTGGAGGACCGCCAGATGGTTCCAACTTCAATTATTGAATCTTCCATATTATTATTACTATTCCATACAGTTCGGAAAATGTAGGGCTCGTCAGAAGAATATACAAGAAAAGCAAGGGCAAGTCTTTTAAACAGTATTTTACAATAGTTGTAATATAGGTAACTATATAACAAATTAGTTAGTAAGGTGCTGCATCCAATATATGAATCGTGTTTAAAGTTTTCAAATAAGATGGTAACTAAACTAATATGTAGCAGTGGGAGGCTCCTTTGCAAAGGATTCCGGCTGGATTAATGGTACCACAACGGTGCCTAATTCTGCCGTGAAGCAGTAATGTATAAACATTACTGTGATTCGGTCTGAAGGGCGCCGTAGCTAGTGAAATTACTGGGCAAATGAGACTTAACATCTTATGTCTCAAGGTGACGACCGCAATTGTAGTGCCGCTCAGAATTTTTGGGCTTTTAAAGATTCATGAGTGGCACTGCATTGTAATGGGCAGGGCGTATCAATTACGATCATCTGAACGTCCAGCTCGTCTCATTCCGTATTTTCATAAATAAATAAAAAATCATAAATAATATATTTAACATTATATAATATTTTAACATTATATAAGAAGTCATAAAGAATAAATTACTGTTCGAATATAAAAAATCGTATATTGGAGGCCTTAAATTCATTGTTTGTTGACTTAATTAGTAATAACATCAAACAAATACATTGAATTATTAACTATACCAGGTCGACCGTGCAACATTGGTCCACGAGTTGACGCATGGACCAGCCATCGCTTAGGCCGCATACATTTGAGGTAAGGAGATGACTCGGCACACGATTCTGCCATAAGCAGTCAGTATAAACTACTTAAAAATATTTTTCTACCTCATTGAACTACATGATTGATAAATAAAAAAAGTATGTGTGTACTTATGTATGCACGTAAGAAGTTATACTTCTTTGGCTTAACGAAGCAAAAATCACTAAAATGATTTATTCCTCATGCTATTCCACGTTTTTAGAAAGACCAGATTTGTAAAAATCTTGCAAAGAAGCTTTGACATTTAATAATGAATACGGCTGTATAGGCTTGAACCCTTTGCCTGTCCTAATAATGGACGAGGAAACCAAAAAAAAAACGAATGACGCAAACGTTAGAAAATTTTAGGAACCAACTTCACCCTGTTGCTAATGTGTTACAGTGATGCGCGCGCATCTTTAAATTTCACTCTCATAATTTTTTAAGGAATATAACTTCAAAAAAAAGGATTGTGTGGTTTTATGAAACCACGGTAAAAGTGAATCTTTTTTTTCACATTATAGACATTTAACTAAAATTTTTTGGAACAATATTCAAACACAAACAACAAAATAGACAAAAACAAACAAAATAGCGTGGAGCACTGGCATAAATGAGTAAATTGTCAATACACTACACGGTCAGCTGCTGCAAACTATAGGCGCCGCCCGACCGTTACGCCACATGCAACACACAGACGAACAAGTTTGAGACGATGTAACAAAAGTTTCACTTTAAAAACATTATTTAGTTATTATAAATTCTCTCTGTTAACACCCAGCTTACATAACAATCACTCAATATAAGTGAGCAGTTGCGAATCGCACGAGGACCCTCCTACGATAGATATTAATGGCACTCAAACTAATTGACATAACATTTACTGTAAACGAGTCAACACTTTACAATATTTAGTTTGTGCTGTTCTGAGCTCTAGTGAAAATCAAGTGACCTTAACTTATTTAAGAGGAATCAGCCAAAGCCTTCTATGTATACCACGATAGTGGGAGGCTCCTTTGTACGGGATGCCGGCTAGATTATGGGTACAACAAGCGCCTTTTTCTGCCGTGAAGCAGTAATGTGTTAGCATTATTGTGTTGCGGTCTGAAAGACGCCGTAGCTAGTAAAATTACTGTGCAAATGGGAGATACTCTACTTATAAAAAAAATAAAAAAGCAACCGACTTTAAAAAAAAACTATTTCAAAACAATAGATATAATATGCATTATAAAAAAAATATTGCGTATTTTTATACAATTTTAATATCTAATTCTAGTTACAATTATTGTTATTATTGTAGTAGGTGTCAGCCACGGTAGACTTATAACTATATAAATAGTTGTAGGAAGGTTGTAAGTGAGATGCGCTTGTGTCGCACGCGCAACGTAACAAGACGAGATGTGAGGGTGGGGCCGTGGCGGGAGGACACCAATTAAAATACCGACGAATTGAGAACCTCCTCCTTTTTGTGAATAGAAATGTGTGTTTTATTCATTAATGTGCTCACTTAATAGTGCTATAAGACTAACTAAATATTCGATAATACTAATCCAATATTGTATTACCAAGTAATACTAAGCAATTTATAATACCCAACGGTGAATATACTTATTAGTGTAAAAATGATTGTGCAGTTTTATTAAAAATTGCTTCCATCAGGAAACGATATGAAAGATCGACAATTTGAGTACTTTAAATTAAAGGAAAGTTCCTGATGAAGAATTCATTTACAGTTTTTTTTCACAGTGAACTTGTTCGTTTGAACTTAAATCTAATTCGATATAATCGAATTAACAATTTGGTTACTTAATTTAACTGAACAAAACTTCGAAAAGTATTTTAAATATTCAAATTAATACCTTTTGACCTGCTTCTAGCATTAGATTATGACATTCACTAAATTAAATTAACAATCTCATCAATTAAAATCAAAAATCGTCGATATAAGCTTTATGTTAAAAATTCGCATTTTCTTTTTTTATTAAAATAAGGTACGAGACGAGCAGGACGTTCAGCTAATGGTAATTTATACGCCCTGCCCATTACGATGTAGTGCCGCTCATGATTCTTGAAAAAACCAAAATTTTGTGAGCGGCACTACAATTGCGCTCGTCACTTTGAGACATAAGATGTTAAGTCTCATTTGCCCAGTAATATCACTAGCTACGGCGCTCTTTAGTCCGAAACACAGTAATGTTTACACATTACTGCTTCACAGCAAAAATAGGCGATAAGTTTGATCAATCGTACGCTATACGACCCAATCACCCACTTATAACCCTATCATATTTATAAAACAAACCTATATTAAACTAATTGATTTAAATAAAATTATAACTCTGGGTAATACATGCATTTTTCCTTTAACTTTTATTGTTTTCGCCATAAACTTACTCTTGATACTGTTGGGTATGTTTCTATCCTCGATTAAAATTGTTTATTTGCATTGCAATTTATTTTTTAACTTAATCTTCCTTAGTTTATAAATTTAAAAAAAAATATTCATATAATAGATTCAAAGATGTGACTCTTTGATGATTTTAATAACATCGTATTATAACAAGGTGATATCAATGATAGAAATTAGTTTCGTATTCCCCTGTTTTCCAATAGAATACTGAACCAACCAAAAAAATTTTTGATACAATATTTTCAGGAAGAACGAGTATATGTCCGTACGATTTCCTTTTCTTAAAAACCTTTCAAAATTGTCATCTGAACAGGGCGGTATAAAAATGCTATTTTCCACGCTGTTTGAAGAGTCATATTTTCTTATTTTATATTGACACACTCTTACACAAATTATCTTGTCCCAAACTAGGCATAGTCTGTACTATGGGTACAAGACAACGATATATTTAATACAATATACTTACTTAAACATACATAAATACATAAACAACATCCATGACTCGGAAACAAACATCCATATTCATTATATAAATGATTGCACCTACCGGGATACGAACCCGGGACCTCTAGCTTAGTAGTCAGGGTTACTAACTATTTGGCTATATCGGTCGTCTTATGTCGTTAGTTGATTGAAAAAATCAAAATGTTCAATGTTCAATGATCAAAATCAAACACAGCTTTACCATATCTAGATTTTTTGACAAAACATCTCCTCCCTAGAAGAATTATCCAAGGAGTAAAAAGGGGAATACGTTTGTATGGAATAACGCTGCTAGCGTCCCCTCTTAAATACATGCCAGAACGCGAAATAGGCAATTTCGCAATTTCATACTTAAACCCTTAATTAATATTTAATTAACATGGTTGTATTCAGGTATAACAGGCTTTCTCTAACATCGGTTTAGTTAAATGTTTCAAGTACAAGTTAGTAGTTTATCCCAAGGCAATACGACGCTACTGAACTACGAACTTAATGATCACTAAGTCAATATATGTATTTAATTGGGTGAAATGAGTGTGTTGAGTGTTCGAACTATCGAAACTGCTAAATAACGTTTCGTATTTAATTCATATTATTATTCCAAAATTTAATCTAATAATTTTATTATGTGTATTCCCGTGATTTTAAAATAAATTTTATTAGATTTATTTTTATTATATTATAATATATATGTGCATGAGTCAGTAAGGCTATGTAGGCAAAACTTACGCATTCTAACCAGGACACTAACGGAGCACTGCAGATTAAACAAACACCTCTCAATCTTAGGTCTCAGATATTGCAGAGCGTGTAGATTATGTAATCATGCAGATGAAATACATCCTCTTTGAATGTGGTCCTTTAATGCGTAAATATACCATCACTTTGGGAAGAGCAATTCTTCAAACATTTTAGATACATCTATTAGCCAGAAGACATCCACTGCTGGACAAAGGCCTCCGTCAAAGATCTCCACGGCGATCGGTCAGGCCATCTGTCCGTCCATCTATGTGCTCCGTCAACTGCCACTTCAGTTTCGTAATCATTCGGGCTAAATGGGTGATTTTTGGTTCTCCTACGGATCTCCTCATTTCTTATTCGATCTCGCAGGGAAACTCCGACATGATCTTCGTACTGCCCATGTTCATTTTGAGACCTACTCCATGGGAAGCTGTATTCAGGCAATCGAGCAAATTATGGCTTCAGTCTTCCATGGTCTTAGCCATGATCGCCTACGAATCAAATATATGTGATGTATTCACCATTAATATTGAGGTCAAGTCCAGCAGCTTAAAGACATCCTCTAACGCAGCGGTGAATAGCTTTGGCGATATGATATCAGCTTCTCTGACTCCCCGCTGCAGTTGAATAGGCTTTGAGATCTGTTCCTAGAGACGGACTGGCATAGCGACGTTTTCATTCAAATACTTCAACGCATCGATATACTGATAATCAATGTGGAACCTCCCGAGAGGCTGAAGCACCACCCAGATCTCGATCGAATCAAAAGCTTTCTCATAGTCCACGAACGCCAAGCGTAGTGGCTGGTCAAGTATACTCCTCCGTCTTCTGTATAACCTATCGCAGCGCATGTATGTGACTATGGTACAAAAGCCTTTTCGGAATCCGGCTTGTTCGGGAGAACCCTAAAAAACAGCTTATTTACATGGCTCAGAAGTGATATAGGTTTAAAATTCTTCAAAAGCGTTTTATCGCCATTTTTGAAGAACAGCACCACTATACTTCTAGCCATGCTTGCGTTGTTTTGCCCTCGAGGATGGAATTGAATAGCTTCTGGCGGATGTTATGTGCAGGAGTACCACCAGCTCTCAGAAGCTCAACTAAGATTCCATCATCACCCGGCGCCGTGTTGTTTTAAGCTGTTTTAGGGCCATACAGCCTCCACATAACACGTCCCATATACACGGGGTATTATATATGTATAATATGTGTGTACATATTATAGTAGGTATTAAGTATATAAGTAGGTATTATATATGTATAATATGTACACACATATTATACATATATAATACCTACTTCAATACTACTTAATCGAATAAGTAAAGGGTTCATTAAAAGTGCAGCTTTAGATATTGCATAACATTTAATAGTTGGCTCAAAACTAAAATCAAAATCATGTTTCCGAAGAAAATGAATAGAGCTTATTTTTGCTGCAATTACTATAAAGTCACATTAAAGCCTGACGAATAACATATAATTATTATGCCATCGTATTACAGAAAATTGCATAAGGGCTGGTTTGATAGCCCCGTGAGTATTATAAATGAAGGTTTCCTTAACATATTATTTTAGCCTCAACTGCGTTTTAACGCTACAATCATACTATATATGACGTCACTTTGCTTCCGCAGATATTGCCATAATTCATAAAAACATTAAATATTTAATTTGGGATCATTATAAGGAAATAATTTATCTAATAATATATAATAAAGTCATACAAGCCTACATACACTTTCCGGTCTATACTATGAAAGTAATAATATTTCCAAACGTATAAATTTTGTTGTATCCATTAATTTTTCTATCGTTTTAATGATAATAATAAATATAATATAATAAAACCTATTTATTTCCAATCTACTATTAAATTACATTCTTACAGTTATATTACAGTTATGTCTATGATTACATCTATTATAATAAATATTACTTATTGTTAGCATTATTTACATAGATAAGAAAAATATATATATAATTTTTATTTGTATTCATTACTGTTGTTATGTACTGTCATCATCATTATTGATTGGAACCCCTTCTTGGGTATAGGCCTCCTCCAGCTTGTTCCTTGCCTCTCTGTCCATTGCTATCTTTTTCCATAAGTGTCCTGCTGTCGCTTGAATGTTCTCTATCCACCTTTTCCTAGGACGTCCTATTTTCCTTTTTCCTATTGGCCCTTCCCACATAGTTGCCTCTGAGGTCCATCTATTGTCTCTACATCTTGCTATATGTCCAGCCCACTTCCACTTCTGTTTCAGAGCGTAATGTAAGGCATCTACAACCTTTGTTTCTCGTCGTATCCCTTCACATTTTACTTTATGTATTCTTTTTATTTTCAGTACGCTCCTTTCCATTGCTTTCTGACATGAGACAAGTTTAGTTTTAATTTTTGTATTATACGTCCACGTTTGGCATCCGTATGTGAGAGTAGGTAAAACACAAGTATCTAAAACGGTTTTCTTTAGGTGGAGGGGAAATTCTCCTTTTAATTTGACTTGACGTGTCTCTAATTTGACTTGGCTTACGCTACCCTTATAGATGCTCTTTAGCACTCGTATATACTTTTCGTCTATGTGACATTTATACAGAGCTTCCCAAATAGAGTCGTGGGAAATCGTGTCAAATGCTTTGGCGTAATCGACAAAAGCGATATATAGTGGCCTGTTGAACTCCTTGTATTTCTCTAACACTTGTTGCATTACTTGTATGTGGTCCGTTGTTGAAAATCCGGACCTAAATCCCGCTTGTTCTATCGGCTGGAGCTTATCGATTGCCGGACTTAATCGACTTTGTAAGATTGACGTGAACAGTTTATACACACATGATAAAAGGCTTATAGGGCGATAGTTAGCTATATCTCGGGGATCTCCCTTCTTGTATAGAAGTATTATGTCTGATCTCTTCCACTGATCTGGTACCTTACCGGTGTCAAGAATTTTGTTGAATAGGTATGTAAGTGGGTGGGCTAGCAGGGTAGCTCCAGTTTTTAAGACTTCATTTTGTATACCGTCGGGACCAGGGCTTTTATTTGCCTTGAGTTTTAGGATGTGTTTGGTGACTTCCGTAATATTTACTGGCGTTGGGTTGCTTCTCTCTGGATGATATCCTATTGTTTTATCGATTGTAGTGGTACAATATGCTGAGTTTGATGATGTTTCATATAATTTCTTATAGAAATTTGTGGCAACGTTTATGATGTCTAGTCTACTCTTGGTTTCTTCTGATTTTGTTTTTAAGTTTGTAATCCAATTTTTGTGCGTGGTCAGTTTCTTATAGGCTTTCTTTGTGCTTCTGTATTATTTTAGACTAGTCTCAATTATTTTGTTCCTATGGTTTTTGTAGTCTTTATCAATAGCCCTGCTTGTAGCTTTAAATAATCTGCTCAATTCTTCCTTCATTTCTTTCGACTTTTGTTTTGTTTTTAAAAGTTCAGTTCGTCTTGTGAGGAGGGTTCGAGTAGATTCACTAAGTATTTTGTGGGTGGTTTTTGATTCTTTATTTTTTGAATTACGTACAAGGCTGGTGTTGATAATATTGACCAGTTTAGTGTATAAAGTTTGAATATCTTCTTCTTCTTCACGTTTTAATGATAGTAGTCTTTAATACAAATATTTTTGGAAAAACTTCATTAAAATGATGCGAATTCAGTAATCTATGCAAATCCTGTAATAGCATAATCGAAGAAATGTATGCGAAATATTACATTCAGATTTATTTTTACAATAATATCTAGTTTTACTTTAGAACCAAGAATAATAATACGAATATAAGAAGGTCATTCTGAAGCCTCAGACAATTGCCGCTGTATAACTTAATTATTTTTTGTATTAGCAAAGCTATCATCACTTTTTGTATAAAACAGTAATATAAGCGCGAGAGACTACGATATAATATTAATGGCAGTACAAATAATTCCACATCAACAATGCCTTTTATTTGTTTAATGCAAATTAAGAAAACTATCGGGCCCAAATGGGTACCTTGGGGTACACCAGAAGTAATAACGTACACTGAATAGGTTGGATGACCTCAAACAAGACCGATCATCGTGCAGTTCTTAGGGGAAGCCTTTTTCTAGAAGTGAAAGTCTTCCAACAGAAATAATATGATGATGAATTAATGTTTATTTTGAACTCGAATAGTCAGCAAATTGCATTGCTGAGCGGGTGACAGTACTGGTGATGCTTAATACACGGACTATGCAGGTCTGTTTCACGAAATGTCAATCAGTGCTGGAACAAACTTGTGTCTTATATAGAGTCCTCTCTTGAAAAGGTCGCGGAATGGGATAAAATGAAAAGTTCAAAAAACTAAATTACTTCAATAATCATTAGAATGGCCCCTATGCACCTGTTCATCTTTATCTTAGCTTAAAACAACCCAATCTCAACATCATAATAATACACTTGCATACTCAACTTCTAACATAATATAATTTGTTTACTTTATAACCGCAACTCATAATACACATATACCCCCTATGATAGAGACCAACAGACAAGTTATAATATATACTTATGGCACAAAGTCGATAAAACTAATCAGAAATTAATAATATGCAATCATTAATAGCCTGCCGCAAAGTTAATGTTAAAAGTATTATGCAGTTTTATTAAAATTCTCCGCGAAGAAAAAGCGCTAAGAAAGATCTACAATTTAAATACTTTAAATGTAAAGGAAAGTTCTTGATAAGGAATTCATATAAAGTACTTTGCTCTCAATGTAATTATTCATCTGGACTTTTTTCTCATTCAATTTAATCGAATTATTAATATGAATACCTAACTAATACAACTTTGTCGTTTGAATATAGTATTCGAAATGTTTCAATTTTTACCCGTGCAACGGCAAGAGGTGCATATTGCTTTATGAAAGACGATAAATTAAGCTAATTCTCTCATCAAAATATTAAAAATTCTCCTCAACAGAATAAAAATTCTGGATTTGTGGATTCACCTAGACGATAAAAAAGAAAAAAAAATAGTAATTACTACTTCGATACTTGTCGTAACTAGATTTGATTTATATATTTCATTGAACTTCCTTATATTTGTTTCATTTTTGTTTGAAAAACGACCCGTGCGTTTATAAGGGTAACTTCTTCAAACACAGCATTGATATTGCAAGCTGTTTCTACTGCGTTAGTTCCATGCCAAAACTCGTATTTAAGAATTAATCATATTTTCAACTTTTGAAACTGAATGAAAATCAAGTGAAAGTCAATATCATTCTAATGTTGTACATTTTAAAATTCCACAAAAACGGCATTTCATACTTACACCGATAGCCTGCATAAGGAAATTCTAAATCCAATCACTTGTAATAAATATAATTAAGGCAATTAAGAATTGAGGGCTTAACTAGATTAGAAACATGATCGAAAGTGGGTCATGAGTTTGACAAAAACGTTAACATTTGATGTTAGCCAGTGATAAAGAAATATATACACAAAATATGTACTATTACAGCAAATACGATCTTCGAGGCAATGAGTAGTGCTGAATTATGATGAATTTGCAATAACAACTATGATAATTTTTAATATTTATTGCTTTTTCTGTTTTATTATAACAAATAACCTAAATACTAGTTGGTTATTAATTTTGGCTAAAACCGTTGAACTTATACACTTTCAACCCTTATTTGGAATTTTCTTCGTTTTGAATTGATAATCAATAGGCTGTATTCATCTCATGATTTGCTTCAAATTGGGAAGGTTTTCATAAACAGACTTTTGAGAAATACCAAGCAGATGAAGAATTAAAAAAGTGCATGTAGCTCCATACCTACTTTGTGTAATGCTATCACATAAAGTAGATTATATTTAGTACCTCACGCTATTTTAATATCACAATAATAATTAACACAGAATGGCGCGAATGAGATTCATATAATAGTTTTACTGAATTTTAGTGCACACCGACATTTATATATGATATTCTTTATTTTTTATTACTATTATTTATTTATTTTAACACTGTAATATAAAAATAACAACCTTAATTTACTTTCTTAATGTCTTTATATAGTGTGTGTATTACTTACCAGCCGAAATCCACTGCTGGACTAAGGCCTCCACCAAAGACCTCTTTATCGATCAGTCCTGCGCTGCCCTCATCCAACCTTTTCCGGTGATCTTGAACAGATCAAATTGTATGGGGCCTACCAACATTGCATCTTCCAATCTGTGGTTGCCATTTGAGGACTTTACTGCCCCAGAGCCTTTTTCATCTTCCAACTATGTGCCCTGCCCATTGCCACTTCAGTTTCACAATTATCCGGGCTCTTGTCGGTGACTTTGGTTCTCCTACGGATCTCCTTATTTCTCATTTGATTTAGCAGGGAAATTCCGAGCATTGCCCTCTATATCACCCTCTAAGTAACTGTGAACTTTCTCATAACTTAATATCAAGTTTAGTCTTACGCCAACATTCCTTAATTATGTTATTTGATTTTTTTTCTAAAACGAAATACTTTATTATACTTTACTAGAAGTTGCCTATTGCATTCGCAACTAAAGGTTTTATCTTAGTAAAATGTTTAAGTAGGGATAACAGAGAGAGTTGTCATGCTGACACATGCAGGGCAAGCCTGTCAGCCATTAAGTTGGCATAGCGACATCCCATTCTGCACGAACGCACGCCAAGAAAGTTGGATATATAGCTATATTTATAAATCTAGAATTGATTAACTGAAAGACCCGGGGATATGCAAGCATAGTATTAAAACAATGGAGTAACTTAGATCGCATTGCAAAAGCAATAAGACAAGTCTTAATAGCTTGGATTGAGTTTCCATTTATGTATCGGAGTAAAGTGGGAAGTGGGATGAACAAGTTTAATTACTCAGCATTAACCCTTGCCACTAATCGCAGCTGGATGCAGACATTCTTTAAACTTTCCCAATGACTTCGAGACAATCCTCTCAATTAACTAGAGCTTAGTCTGTTTGTGATATCTTTGGCGTAATTAAATTGTTGAAATCGAGGTTAAAATTTATAAGCTCTGCAAAATAGCTCTGACAGTGTACAGTTCTATTGTGACGGCGAGTAATTTTTGAAGTGAAAATTTCTTAGGCACGTCGGACATTTTTTACACACTCTTTATAAGCTTCACCTGTATGTATATATATATATGTACAAGAATTGCTCGTTTGAAGATATAAGATGTTATATGTAGGCTAGACAAAGTTTTTGTGTTAGCTGACTTTTCATCACTCAACACGAATGCTTGAAATTGCCATGCGAAAGAGCCGCGTATAGCCTGTCTATTGCACTAAAGCAGAAGCACTAAACAGTCTATTCAAAGGTTGAGATCGTAGACTAGCTTAGACCTTTGTCAGACTTTACTCACGTGGGAGGCTCCTTTGCACAGGATGCCGGCTAGATTATGAAGACCACAACGGCGCCTATTTGTGCCGTTAAGCAGTAATGTGTAAACATAACATCGGTCTGAAGGGCGCCGTAGCTGGTGAAATTACTGGGCAAATGAGACTTAACATCTTACATCTCAAGGTGACGAGCGCAATTGTAGTGCCACTCAGAATTTTAGGGATTTTCAAGAATCCTGAGCGGCACTGCATTATAATGGGCAGGGCATATCAATTACCATCAACTGAACGTGCTGCTCGTCTCGTCCCTTATTTTCATAAAAAAAAGTAAAATTTAGCTAAGTGTGATAAAACACGAACTTAATTATTTTTTGCATTACCTTATTCTCAGTATAATTTCAGCTGTCAAATGACTATAAAAACGAAATCAAAGCTTATGCTAAGCTAACACTGAGCTAAGTTTAACGTAATTAAAGTCTGAGCAAAGTCTAAGTACGCTCTTTAGATCTCAGCCTAAGTCCTTTGAAAGTCATTGTTTTCCTAACATTTGACATAATTAAAATTATTAATTAAAATGATAATATATTTTTACACATAATTATAATCCACATTTAACCTAAGATATGCTCTCACGTCCAGCCCGCCCGTAGACGCCTCCCGCTCAGCTGTTTTGGCGCCAAACCCGGCGCGGCTGCTTGAGATGCTATAGCCACTTGTGTTTATATTAGCCGCGGTATCATTATGCCGTTTATGTTACGGATTGCTTGATAAACTAGCTTGGTTATTGTAAACAAACAACGTGATTTGTGATATCGCAGCTTTTTCAGATTTGTACGAGAAATTGTGACTATTTTGCTAAATAGTCAAAAATATTATAAATTTTTACCATAGTAATTAGTAATAGTAATGTGATCTCATTTCTTTCAAAAATATTTTTTTTTCTAAAAAAAAATTCACAAAATGTGCCAAACAATAATTATAATCATTTTAATTAGATAACGATGGATACTGATAAATAGTACAAATACCATCATAAGTAACACAAATTTTAATGAAAGAAATGGTCAATTTTATGCTAACTGTAACATGAACATATTCCAATAATTTCACGAAGCATTAAGCATTAGGAATTGCCCTGTTTCATAATGTACAAGTAAAGTTACGATATTTTACTGGCGACTCATCTATCGAATACGGAAATCACTTGCGTTTACAATGTACAAAAGAATTAACGAGCAACTGAAGAGCCTATTAAATTATAAGATCGATCTTGTTACGAACAACATACTTATGTGCCAGAAATATTATGACTTAAGCAGGGGCGTGCATATCATATTATAAGCAATTAGGCAGTGCCTACCTCGTTATGAACCTACATAAATATAGATTGCACTAGTGTTCAAAGTTTATTTAGTTTAATTAGAAAAACTTCTATTGAACACCATAAAACCATATAAAATTTATCCTTACACTAGATACTAAATACCTACGGTAAGCAATATTTGCTTATTACAAAGCTCAACTACTACTAGTTAGATCCACAGTGCCTACCTTGCTAGAAAAACCAATGCACGCCTCTGGACTTAAGAAAACTATTAGAGGCTCATGACATTTTATTAGTTGATTTTCACAAATACATTATACTTAAGTGCAAAACAATTGATTTTATTGGAAAAGTAGTTGTAGAAGTGCTAATAGTTTAGAAATATAATAATAAGCATATTTATTCAAGATATAGATTATAGATTTTAATATTATGTTCATAACTTATATCTGACGCTAATGTTACTACTAAAATTATAATCTTGATCCCATCCGGGTATATGCCTCCTCCATCTTCTTCCACAACTCTCTAGTTTTTCGTTTCTCCAGCCAGTTTTTACCTGCCACTGTAAGAAGGTCATCACTCCACCTCATTGTGGGTCTGCCTCAGTATCTGTTACCTGACCTAACCACTCCATGTTGTCGCTTTTAAAGCCCATCTTTGATCTGGGAACCTAGCCACATGTCCTGCCCATTACCATTTCATTTTAAATGCATGTTCAAAGACATCTATTAGGTTGGCTTTTTTCCTGATAATTTTGTTTCGGATTTTATGTATCTTTCTGAGCCTCAAGATACTTTTCTCCATGGCAGGTTGTGTTATAAGTATGTTGTGTTATGTTTAATTTTCATTCTGTGCACCTATGTTTGGCTTGCGTATGTGAGTCATACATGTATCCATGTGTATTTAGATATATACCAATAGATAATTTATAATATGCACATTGCGAAACAGGCCCTAAGAATTAATAGGGCACTGTCAGGCACTCTTGCGGAAACCCATCCGACTAACATTTAACACTAACTCCAAGCTTTCAAAATATGGAAGCTACCCAATTACAACCGTGGCACTTACTTTAGTGGACGCCTATTATGTCAGTCACTGCCGAAAAATATAACTAAAACCCTGGTTAGAGTAAGTATATTTATTTCCGTTTCATTTGAAAAACAACGAAATGTCAGTATAAATAAATAAGGCAGGTTTACACGCGTTTCAATTATTTTGAAAAGTATTTTACATAAATTAAGGCGAATTTCATGCTTATTGATAAATACTGTCAAACCTATACATTTTAAACATAAATATTGTTGTATTCCGCTCGAAATGGCTTACTAAATATTTTTATACACTGCCATCATTTTTGGTGCAAAGCGGAAACAGCTAGGTAAAACCAGATCAATCTATTTCGCCGTATCCCCTCGTTCGTCACAGGACACTGTCATCAACTGGAAATAGGGGCTATACGTTTTGACATTGAAAGCGATTTGTTCTGGCCGTAAATAATATTGGAGTCGCCGGACAAGTGTGCTACATCTGTGAATTCAAGGTTCAGCATAAATCGTTTGAATACTGCATGATGGGCCAGTTGGTTTGTGTTTTAAGAAATGTGCTAGGAGTTAGATTAAAAATTCAAATGATAATAATGTGTCTCAATTCCGGGCAAATTCACATAATATTACGTAAAAAGCTATAAATTTGGGTAAAATCAGACCAAAAAAATTACGTTTATAAAAATAATGCATTATTAAGTATTAAATGCAGCTCTTAATCTATGTATATATTTTTTATAAAATGAAGAACATGGACAATAGGCTTCCCTGATGAAAATAAAATACCCCCTTAAAGCTTTAAGTGGTGTTTGACAGGGTTCTATTCTCGGTCCTTTCTTATTTATTTCATATATTAACTACTTATCTTTGTGGTAGATAATGCCTGCATTGTAATGGGCAGGGCGTATCAATTACCATCAGCTGAACGTCCTGCTCGTATCGTCCCTTATTTACATAAAATAAATAAAAGAATAGCAATGAGATTATTTTGTTAGCTGATGATAATTCTCTTATTTAGTAATACGGTCTTTAGTTAATTAAAAATAAACTCACGATTTGTCGGTGTGGGCACCAACTAAGGTCGGACCATTCGGAGGTTACCAGGAGGACCTTTATCAGGGTGAGCGTAGTGGGTTCGCGATAATTCTCTTATTTTCAAAGTGAAATGACTTGCAGATATTGACGACGGTGTTAGCAAATATACAAAGGGTTAACGGTTTTTTACACCAAACACGGTAAAAGTACAAGCCAACGTACTTAATAACGTAATGTGTGATGTAAAAAAATAAGGTTACTTGCGGTACTTTATTAAAAAGATCCACCGTGGCCGCACAATTACAAATGGCGTACTACTACTGTATACGTCTAGCATATATCCATATGTCAGAATGATGAGCAAACACACATACATAATGCTACAGCCAAATGCAGTGTATTTTGACAGCTTCATAACTTATGGTCATACTGCTGGGTGCTGCAATAGAAGAGAGCTGTTCACGTTATAATTTTTATCTAGACCCATGATTTAAACCCTTTATTAAATATTCTTAAACATTTAGCTTATTGCGAACGTTGAAGCATCCAATGTCCTAATAACCATTACATCATCTAAATGAGTGTTGTAGTGACATTCAGTAGAACATTACAACACTCGTTTGGGTGATGTAATGGTTACTATGACTGGCTTTTTTAATGTTAGCAGTAAGCTAAATATTTCAGAATCTTTTATAGAGTATTCGTATTATGGATGTAGATAACGTCTTGTATGCAACTGTTGATTATTAGGTATTAGTTATAATAATGTGTTAACTCATGTGATAATATTAGCACCCACATTCGAATACCAACAATACCCCTTATTACACAACAGTTGCATAAATAACTAATAAACTTAGTTGTAAACGGTCACTCAGATAAAAAAAAATATGTATTTAAGTGATGACGAACAGCCTGGGAAATGATTATCAAAATAATGCTAATGTTTTAATTGACATCAAATAGTAATTTAAAGAAATCAATTTAAAAAGCTATGTCTCTTAAAGTCTTTTTATCATTGCAGTAGGTTGGACTTTTTTGTCAGTCATTGACGGATTTTGAGACTTCAAAGATTAGAACAAAAGAAGAACACTGCAATTCATATTTGAAAATGAGGGTTCGATACCCGTCGAAATTTATTTATAAGACAATCGTACCACCCGAAGCATACTTGAATAACGACAAGAAAACCTACCTAATATTAAATATAATGTTTCAAATTCGTACCATTTGTTTGAAAAACATATTTCACGTAGAACATCCGACCCAAGTGCTCGTCAAAAATTCTATGTTTTAGCTTTGTAGGTAATGGCCGCAAATTTACAGCCATTTCAGTGGCGTCAATTTACAAAAAATGTTGGCGAATATTCCTAAACGTATCGAGTGATAATACATTTTATTTTTGTTAATCAAGCTATATCCACGTGCGTGTTTATTTATTAAGATTAATTTAGCTTTGGCGAACTTGTGTAACAAATATACAAACTTTCAAATATACAATTTTCTGTAATTAAAGAAATATATCTCAGGTATAATAATAACATAATATCCATCATAAAAACTGATGATAATATGGAGGTATTAGTGTTTCGATCACAAAATTCATCAATTTTAGTACCAACTTTAGAAATAAGGCATTGCTTATTATTATTACCAGGGGGAGGCTCCTTTGCACAGGATGCCGGCTAGATTATGGGTACCACAACGGCGCCTATTTCTGCCATGAAGCAGTAATGTATAACCATTGCTGTATTTCGGTCTAAAGGGCGCCGCAGCTATTACTGGGCAAATGAGACTTCATATCTTATGTCTCAAGGTGACGAGCGCAATTGTAATGCCGTTCAGAATTTTTGGGTTTTTCAAGAATCCTGAGCGGCGCTGCATTGTAATGGGCATGGCGTATCATAATTATTGATATAAATTACTGTGTATGCTATAAAACTAGGTTAAAGTAGGAAATGAAATTACAATTTTAGTTTTGTTTACCTCATGCTACAAGATGAGCATCCTGTTTAGCTGATCAATGGTATTTGATACACCCTGCCCATTACAATGCAGTGCCGCTCAGGATCAAAAATCCAAAACTTCTGAGTGGCACTACAATTGCGCTCGTCTCCAGACAAGCGAGACTTAACATCTTATGTCTCAATCTTATGATTTTATATTAATTTTGTTATCCGAAAGTGATATTTTTTTTCCTGCTATTGACATCTCAATTACCGATATATTTGGAACATTATAGTGACCAAGATTGACATATTGAAATACAGATTTCGATTTAATTGACGGTTGACATGATATCTGGATTCTAAGTAATCATTGAGATCAAATAATAAAAGCAGCCTCAAGACAAACATTGTACGTTGATGTACGAAAAATGGTTAACAGAAGATGGAGGCATTTCACGTACTTGCCAAATGTAAATATAGAATGCATTTCTGTTAAGCCTCAGGAGAAAAGCGATAAATCCAAATATCAAATTGTCAGTTCCTGTATGGCGCCTACTAGATTTTTTTTATAATGAAAATAATGTACGAGACGAGCAGGTCGTTCAGGTAATTGATTACCGTCAGCTGAACGTCCTGCTCGTCTCATCCCTTATTTTCATAAAACGGAAACAAACTCACTTTCAGTTTCTTAATATTACTAGTCGAACTTGGCAGACTTGTTCTACCAGTTATGAATACAGCAAATAGATTCGCCCTGTTCTAATAAACGAACGGCTAAGAGACATATAGTCAAAGTTTAATTCGAATAAACGTCACTCAATTTGGCTTAAACTAAGCGCTTTTGAATCATCCATATAAGTATTTTTTTTTATACAAGAACTTCAATGGCCACTCTTCCACTTTTTTCAATCAAATACAGTATTTTATAATGGCTCTGACATAACGGGTGGTTCAACCATAGTCACCATCATCATCATTATTACCCGGAAGACGTCCACTGCTGGACAACGGCCTCCCTCAAAGATTTCCACTAAGATTGGTCCTACCAACACTGCGTCTTCCGGTACGTGGTCTCCATTCGAGGACTTTACTGCCCCAATGGCCATCCGTCGAACTATGTGCCCTACCCAATACCACTTCAGTGTCGCAATCATTGCATCATTGATGGGCAGAGTTTTAAAAGCTCCGTAGAATGTTCTCGTCCCAAATACCACAGAGTCTGAAGACGAAGGTTTATTTTTCTGAACCAGTGTGTGTTTCAGTGTGACTTACGATACGCAGACGTTGGTTGAGAAAGCTCAACCATAGTGCACGATGTTAAGTGTGAGTCACATCTTAACATCTTAAAGATTTTGCCCAACTTGACTTCATTTCTTTGTTTCGGTGTTTGACAAACGCAACCAGAGAGGTACACAATTAAGGAGCGCGTTAAAATTGTTGAAGCCTTTTAAGAAAATGAGTGTTCAAATCAAAATGCATTTCGTGCACTTTTTGATTTTTTTGGACAGCATAATCGATCAGATGTGTCCACAATCGAAAACTTTTTTTTATGTACGATTAACATCGTGCGTTTTGGTTGGGCCAAGCTTTATATAACAAATTAGTTTGTAAGGTTCTGCATCCAATATATGAATCATGTATCAAAGATAATATGTATAGAAGCAGCTATCTTGTGGAATCTCCTAGGGGGGTGTGGATTAAAAATACGTTGAACGGTGGTAGATTTTGGCAGTAATTAACACTAAAGAAAACTCAAATCATTTGGATAATTATGGATTGCCGCAAAGTAACGCCTACTTCAAGAAATTTGCACAAAAAATGTCAATTACGAAAAACCACGCCAATTTTCATCGCGGTTAGTTGTACGGTATTGAAGTAATTCGAAAAACATTTTTTTATATATATTTGGATGCAATCAAACTTAACTGGCTTGCTTGGCTAGATTTTATCTTAATCTGTGTAGTTATTTTTATATATTTTTTATTTAAACTATCTCTGGTATAGAGGAAAAACCAAGCCATAATCGTAAAAATACTGATAATGATTTTATAAATTCACTGCATATGCGTCAAAGTTAGTAAACAAAATGGCTGGCATAGAACAGCATAAGCGTTAGTGAAACAAAGTTTAATATATGTTGTGGAGGAAGAGGATTGAATTAGGATTCCCATCTCATTTCCAACTTAGCGCTAAGAATCGCCCCATTTTCCGCCCCAGATGAAACTGTCCGGTTACTTAGGGTGTGGACACAGTGCGAACATCTGCTTTACGAGGCACACGGTTCAGGTGAACCTAGTATTGAGTTTTGAATCTACTGCGTTGGCTTGTTGTTTCATTAAAAATTGTTGTTATTTCATTAACAAGAGCGCAAAAAGATAATGCTGGAAGAGTTTCTTGCGCCGCTTCTTCCCTCTCAGAACGCTATTTGTTTTCGAAGCGATAGTAGTGTATAGTATCTAGTAGTAGTAATTTTATGACATAACTATGAAAAAAAAAAGTAGTTATGTTTTTATAAGCAAAAGTATCGAAACAAGCAAGACGCTCACCTAATGGAAAGTCTTGCACATTACAATGCAGTGCTGCTTAGTATTCTTGATTGAATCCAAAAACCTGAGTGGTATTTCGCTCGTCTGTTTTGCGACTTAAGACGTTGAGTCTCATCGGCCCGGTAATTATACTAGATATGGCACTCTTCTAACCGAAACTCAATTATGCTTGCAAATAATTGTTTTATGTCGAGAAAAAGGGCACTGTGTTACGCACTTAATATAATTCATTCAACATTATATTTTGTGATTAAGGTTAATGGGGATTACGATCGGATCTGTGACCCACAAACGACCAGTAACCAAACTAGTGGAAGTATGTTAAAGACCGGTACCGCGGTAATAGTACCCATAGAGATGAGGCGCACCATTAAAAGTATGGGAAAGTTTTTTTTAATAAGATGAGTCGTATTCCTCAAAAAATGGGAGTTTAAGCAAAATAAGAATTTTAAGAGTACTAATTTTTGTGTATCTATTCCTTTAAATCTATTGTAGCTTCCAAAATTACGGCGCCCATATACAGGAACAATTGTACTTTAGAAATGATCCATTTAGAGTGGGATTAATAAAAATACATATTTAAGATTATCTCATTCACATATAGCGTGAGTCGGCCTCTTAACTCTGTATGCATATTGCGCAAATAATTGGGAATAATTATTATTTTTTAATTAAAGTAAAAAAAAATAATGATAAAATTAAAAAATCAGTCGCTCACTTAGACTGACTGATTTTTAAATAATTTATTAAAAGACCTCGGTGTGTCTCAAGCCTTATCGCCATAGTGCCGTAGTAGTGTAAATTGGGAGACGACAGCACGCTCCCAGCTTTATCGCTCCTCTCAGTTTATTAGACTTGCTGGCCCGCTGAAACACCTAAATGTTAACAAACTGTCCTTCCACTTGTTTGAATAACAAAACTCAACTAAGCTACTGTATTTTAATGGTTGCATTTTAGACGCACGAATTGGAAAAGTTTTGAACGTTACGAACACTAACGAATAATGTTACAATTTTATTTGTGAGGAAAATGTTAACATATATTTTAAATTTATTTATAAAGTGTCGTTACATTTTGTATTATTGTTGTAAAGTGTCTATATATTTATCTATTTTACAAGATGTGAACCACAGATTGACTGATGAATAAAATTATTTTGAAATAAAATACCATTTTAAGTGCAAGATGTAATTTTTTTATGATAATGAGTGACGAAACGAGCAGGATGTTTAGCTGATGGTATTTGATACGCCCTGCCCATTACTACAATTGCGCTTCTCACCTTGAGACATAAGATGTTGAGTCTCATTTGTATCCCAGTAATTTCACAAGCTACGGCGCCCTCCACACCGAAACACAATAATGCTTACACATTACTGCTTCAGAGCAGAAATAGGTGCCATTGTGGTACCCATTATCTAGCCGGCATCCTGTGCAAAGGAACCTCCCACAGGTAAATGTCATAATATGCAAAAAACAATATTGACATCCAGACAATTAAGATCAGGCAGTCAAGCCGATGCGGCTTTGGAGAATTGTCGTGCATTATAGTGTAATCGCAAGACACTTTCTATTTATTTTCCTCGCCCTTACTCTAAAAATCATAGTAGGTTCACTATCCCAGAAAACAGTCTCCATGAATTTTCTGATGAACTACGACTCATTGGACATCCTAGGGTGTAGGATATTCTCTATGCCACTACATTTGCTAAGACTTTAGAGACTCATATTCATAATAGTGAAGCCATGTTTCATTTCTAGTGGATTTTTTTAAGTGATATCCCTCTTTTCTGGTATTAAAATGTACAAATTTAAGTTGAATCAAAATTTATGGACGACGTGTTTTGTGCATTCATTCGAAATCCTTGAAATGGTGTTGGGAGATAATTAGTTTCGATTATTTTTAACTCCAATAACCGAATTGTTTTTGTAAAACATGTATGAAATGCAATGACGTTCTATACATATAGACAATGCACCTCATACAAAATCAAAGCCGAAATATGGCACATGCCACGAATGACACCTTAATAACCTTCGACTGCTTTGTCTATACATTTCTGCGTTTACTCCAGTTGTTTAAAATATAATTGGTCAATAGGCAGCAATGTAAACACTATTTCAGCTGCGTATTTTGAAGTTAGAACCCGATTTGGACAGTGACATCAGTGGAGTAGCATTTAGGTATTTTTTTTAAATTCAGACAAAAAAGTGGATTGCTATAAGTTTTACGTTCGTCAGTCTGCGCATTGTCCGATCAAGATCTGTTCAGTCGGAGGCTTTTTACGTTTTTAATCAAACATAACCCTGATATTATTAAGGGGAAAGTTTGTATGTTTATTTATTGGCTTGAGTTTATATTTGTTACTTCTTTACGTTCTAAATGCATTTGGATTTAATAAGTTAAGGTAAGGTTTACATAAAATAATTGGTAAACTGGTTATTTAAATGTTGAGTTCCTTGAATTAAATTAATTTGTCGTTTAGACTTCGATATCTTTTCTAGTGTATCTTTTTATTATATGTAGCGTAATCAATCATCAACATTTGTATGTATGACAGCTATTCTCAAATTTTAAATGAAGTTAAATCCAATAAACTTAAATCGTTTAGTGGTGATATATAAATATGCTTATTTAGCTTGTTAATTTCTTGAAATCTCTCTCTTGCTACCAACTGGCGCCAATTTTCTTTAATTATCTCGTGTACGGGAAAGCTGAAAAATATTATCTTTTACATATTTGCGATGCTAATATGTATCAATTATCACTAGGTAACGATACTTCCGTGATAACGTGTAAATAGCACTCATTGTTCACTAGCCCTTTAAAAAAATTTAACAAATAAACAACCGACTTCAAGAACACTATTCCAAACCAATAGATATAATAAACACTAAAAAGTATAAAAATAATTGCGTATTTTTATACAATCTAATTAAAAGATCTAATTCTAGTAACATAGAACATGCAAGCATCAGCTTTCAAATAAAAAAATAATTATCAAAATCGGTTCACCCAGTCGAAAGTCACAAACATAAAAAAACATACCGACGAATTGAGAACCTCCAACTTTTTTGAAGTAAGTTAAAAAGAGCGACTCTATTGTTTTCATTTCTGACTGTATCCGTTCATCTGTCTCATTCTGACAAGCGGGTCTTGTCTGGGGACTTGTCAATAATTAATACTATATTAAATGAAAAATTATTCATTTTATTAAATTACTTAAGCTTTTTGCATATCAATCTTATATAAATAAAATAACCTTACCGATGATAACTCAGACAATCTTTTTTTTGATTCGTTAATGTATTATTTAAGCACTTTTTATAGCACACTTAGGCTTGTTGATTGATACACAGTTGAGACACGACTAAATAGAAAAGTGTGCTTACATTGTCTTTAAGACTGCGAATGATATGTCCATATGTATAGAACGTCTTTGATGAAATGACATAATATTAGTATTTGCGTGAATGTGACAGTTGAGCTTTTTCTAGATGGATTCGGAAATAAATATGGACTGATTGACAGATGGTATAAAATAAAGATTATTATTAAAATAAAAATCAGAGACCAAGTATTTAAACTTACCGTAAATTATTTTAGGCATTTTTCAAAGTGAGTTGTTGCCATCTCATTAAATATTTCATAACTAATAATTTTTTAAAATATTTTCATAAAATCTTCCAAAGTTCCAGCGTATTATTTGAATAACATGTAGAATGAGTGAAATATTATCTGTGCGATATAAGATATTCATCGCTGGCCGTTTTCAATGGGCGGAGTTGTATAAGCATTGTGCTGGTGAACTACGAACTATAAGAATTTGGATGTGCTAATAATTTAAAGGTAAAAAAACACTATATTCGTTTAGGTATATTGATGTTACACAACCAATAAAAACAGGCCATGTTTATTCCTTTGGTATGCGTGACAAGCTAAGTCTTACACTCGCGATTAATATGTCACTTTGTGAGTAGAGTAATAGAGAATAGAGTAATAGAGAAAACTATCAACCCTTTTTTGTGGACGTTTTCATAGCTGTCATAGTCTCTATTAAGACGTATATTTATACGTCTAAATAACATTTGTTCTAATGGTAAAAGTTACTATAAAATGATGACTGACTGTCTGAATAAATTGATGACTTTCTTAATAATACCACCACATCCATTCAGGACTTGGAGCGAGAAGCCCATTAATAATAATAAAGCCTTTTCATTCCAAACTTTTACACATTTTTATTAATAGCTAAGGTGTCTTATCTAACAGCATTATAATTTGTCTTATTGTTCGGTGTGACCCGACACAGGTCACCTTGAGACATAAGATGTTAAGTCTCATTTGCCCAGTAATTTCACTAGCTACGGCCCTTCAGAAACATAGTGATGCTTACACGTTACTGCTTTAGAAATAGGCGCCGTAATATACCTTTTAAAGTATATCCACACATCCACCATATTTTCGTAGATCCTTGTTGTCGGAGCGGTAAGCGATAGCCCCTTAGCCAACCGCCTTTCAATGCAGGTGCATCACAAATCTATCCTAACACTATAAACATGCCATACTTTGCAAAACTTTACAATGCTTGTTTGCCTTCAGAACTGAACTTTAGTTTTATGTTTACAATTTGAATTATTTATTATCATAGATATTAGATATAATTCCATTTTATTTTAGAAAGCGTTAGGTTTATAGTATTTTTCATTGATTAAGGCGAGCGTTTAAATAAATTACTTTTTAAAAAGCCGCTTGACATTCGGAGAACTTCAGATTTATCATTGTACTGACAGTGTTGTCATCGATATACGGCCGTTCCCAATATACTATCTACAGATAGAGATTATTACTACCTTCTACTGTCAGTAATCTGAAGCTGTCCTAATATAACCGATAAGTCATTCTTATCGCCTTATATTGGGACGCGTGAATTGCAATTTCCATACAAACTTTATATCGCTGGTAAGCTATACGTCGTCCCATTGACAGACAGCGTGCACGGATAAGGTGAGTTACCGACGATAAGTTTATTGGGATAGAAAAGCCAAAGATAGTTTAGATTTTTATCTCAAGTAAGAGATAGACTGAATATTGGGAACGGCCGTTAGTCAACATTTTGCATATTCTTCGTCTATTCTCAGTTAGAATATTATACCATGGCATAAAAGGCATAAAATGCCTTTTATGCCTTGAAATTGATTCCTTTAGAATTATTTTAGATATCATTTCTAATAAATACTTGACACTACTACCGCTTCGGAAAGAAATGGCGCTCTGAGAGGGACGAAGCGGCGCAAGAAACTCTCTCAGCATTTTTTTTGCGCTCTTTTTAGTCAAATATACAATTTTATACTGCCAATGCTATTGCTATAAAATAATCATAATAGCAAGCTTATTTGTAAAGCCGATAAGGGGTTCGTTCGATCTTTTTTGGAGATACCCATGTCACCTTAATCTAAGATATCTTATTTAAAATGCATTCATAACTTAATTCAATTCCAAAGAGCTGTAGAGCTGTATGCCCTCAATCTTGCCGCCGAATCCTTAAAGGCTGGCAAGGCTCCTGTGATTCCTCTGATTTTGCAGGAAAATGTGGTCTGCCGTGATCAATTAACATTATTTGACCTGATGGATCGCTGTTCCTTCTCCTCTATAAAACAAATTTCAATCAAGAACAATCTTAGATTTATAACTGATTCAGTCTTAGATAATTTATGCGTCTAGATAGAGTATCTTGCTGTTAGACAACCGATAAAAACAGACCAGGAATATAAGTTTAGTGTGCGTGACAAGCTACGTCTTACACTCGCGATTTGTATGACACTTTGTGATAGTACGCGTGAATTGCTCAAAATAGAGGTTCATTCTTAACGCAATTTTTTTCGACATTTTACAGCTGCCATAGATTATCTAGACGTATAAATGATCTAACGATTCAGTCTTCTTTTCGAAAGAATTTGAGATACCAAATTATTTTTAGTTGAAGTTAAAGATGAAAGTAGGTTTTTTTTAGATCACTAAGCATTACAATCTATAAACACATATCATGTTCACGAACACTTTATCTGTTCTGTGTTCATGGAACACCCTCATACAAACAATGAAATCATGTTCTCAGGGTTGGTGCATCCAACATACGATAATGCATATCTACACAGTTGATTTTTTTTACTTTTAATGAAATATTTGATATTAAAAACGCTTTTAACTATGAAAATGATTCATATATTGGATGCAGTACCCCACAAACTAATTTGTTTTGTATATTTCAGCAATTGTAAAATACTATATTTGATTAAAATGAGTGGCCGTTGAGTTTCTTGTAAGTTCTTCTCTCAAACTCTTCCTTTTCCGAATATATGGTAGATTTAGTAAATTATAATAAGTATTTATAGTGGACGAAAACCAAATTGAATAAAGGTTACTCTGATTTTAGAACCATTATTAAAGAGAGTTCAAGATCAGCTTTCATTTTAATATATTTATTTTATTAGTAAAAAGTGGTGAGACAACCAATAATTTCACATGTTGGTAAGTGACGCTCTGCCCAATATAACGCAGTACCGCCCGCAGGATTCCTTATTTTATGGAAGAGGAGGGCAAACGAGCGTGTGGGTCACCTGGTGTTAAGTGATCACTGCCGCCCACATTCTCTTGCAATATCAGAGGAATCACAGGAGCGTTAACGGCTCTGGAGGAAGGTGTAAGCGCTGTTATGGAAGGTACCCATGTCGTATCGTCCCGGAAACACCGCACAGGAAGCTCATTTCGCAGCTTGGTTGTACGTGGAATAAAGTTCCTTAAAAACCACACTGTGGAGAAACTCTACACATCTAGTCAGTGGGGTTGATATCCTAATTTGTGGCGTATCTTGCAGAGATGGAATTCGGTGGCAGGAATGAGGTCTAACAGCTCTTGGAAACACTTCCCGTGATAATTCGGTAGAAGTCACAATGAAGCGAAATCTCTACGCAACGCCAAGTGATCCAGCCGTTCACAGAGCACTGGGTCCTTGATTATAGGCAATATGTGAAGTCTTTTTTTATGATAAAAACTTTTAAAATAGACAGTCTCTCACAGAAAAATTTAAAGAAATAAATATTATGACTATTACTTGTCAGTACATTTATGAAAATTTAATATACGTTCACAAAAATCGTCACCTTTTTGATCTTAATAGTGATTTTCATTATTATAACACTAGAAATAAGGGATTGCTTGTAACTAAGTCGTTTTTTTTTTATGGAATAGGATGACAAACGAGCGTATGGGTCACCTGTTGTTAAGTGATCACCGCCGCTTAAGTCTTAAGTCTTATAATAAATGTATACACTTTTATAATAAAGTCCCAGCCACTGTTCAGTCATTTCACACATTTAAATGTTTTATAAAAAAAAATGGCTCTGTCATAAATCCTATTACTCCACAGCTGAGTATCTAAGTGATCGGACAGCCTGGGACTAGATAATGATATTTTATAGTGATAGAAACGACTGTACAATATTGTATGTTTTTATTGAAAAGAGCGCAAAAAAGAATACTGGGAGAGAGCTCTCTCAGAGCGCCATTTGTTTCCGAAGCGGTAGTAGTATCTAGTGTATTAGAAATGACATCAAAAATAATTCTAAAGGAATCAATTTTGAGAAAATAAATGCCTTTTATGCCTTTTAAAAGTAATAGTATTTAATTTACAGATATATTTAACCTAAAAGAGATATACAAAGATACAATAAGGTAAACAGAGAGGCCTTCAATTAAATACGAAACAAGGAAACGATTGACATAAAATCTTAGAGCAAACCGAACGTTATCTAATTGGCGTACGTACAGTGCAAAATTAGCGACGGTGCGCAGTTAATTCTAACGTCTGCTACAAAACTCAAACAAAAGGGAGCTTCAAAAGGACTCATTAACTTGGCACTCAAATAATGGAGTCGCTATAGAGTTGTACGCAGATATGCCATTAGGCAGCGAATGATATTATACCTATTATTGGATTTTGTATACCTCGAAGTTATACAAGCTATTTGTTTTTTCTTTTCAGCGAAATTAATATCCCTGTGGGAGGGTCCTTTGCACAGGATGCCGGCTAGATTATGGGTACCACAATGGTGCCTATTTCTGTCATGAAGCAGTAATATGTAAATACTGTGTTTCGGTCTGAA
Source organism: Leptidea sinapis (assembly GCF_905404315.1). Taxonomy (NCBI): domain Eukaryota; kingdom Metazoa; phylum Arthropoda; class Insecta; order Lepidoptera; family Pieridae; genus Leptidea; species Leptidea sinapis. The sequence continues at coordinate 2,748,077 of NC_066281.1, read as the reverse complement.
GGGTGCCGTAGCTAGTGAAATTACTGGGCAAATGAAACTTAACATCTTATGTCTCAAGGTGACGAGCGAAATTGTAGTGCCGCTCAGAATTTTTGGGTTTTTCTAGAAAACCTGAGCGGCACTGCATTGTAATGGGCAGGGCGTATCAATTACCATCAGTTGAACGTATTTCTCGTCCCTTATTTTCATTAAATGGTTAATGTTATTGAAATCCTAAACAGTTGAAAAGTCAATACACGGGCACAGGCCCGTCTAACAAAATGGTGTTTGCGTGGGCTGTCCCACGCAAAGTTAATTTGAAAAAATATTTGCTATAATTAAAACACAACATCAATTAACTTTAGTATATCGCTATTATTTTATGATCATTGTAAACTTTGCTTAATTAATGTAATATCGTTATAACAACTCTATAAAATATCTACAGGAATCTAATCTTTGATATTTAATTTGAATTCATTTTAATTATGCATTATAAATCACTGTGTTTTGTCAAAATAATAATTAGTGATTAAATATAACATTATATCTCCCACTTGCGTTCCATTTACGTTTTACCTAGAAAGTATCTAACTCTCGTATTTTTTGAAGCAAAACTCTGCCTACGCGTCTACTAGGCAGAGTTTTAGTTCAGTTGTTTTTGAAAGCGTTTTGAATACAACGCTACGCAATGACAAAGTGTTTAGTGAGAAAAAGTTTAACCAGTGGGAGGCTCCTATGCACAGGATGCCAGCTATATTATGGGTACCACAACGGCGCCTATTTCTGCCGTGAAGCAGTAATGTAAGCAGTAGTAAACATTACTGTATTTCGGTCTCAAGGGCGCCGTAGCTAGTGAAATTACTGGGCAAATGAAACCTAACATCTTAAGTCTCTAGGTGATGAGCGCAATTGTAGTGCCACTCAGAATTTTTGGGTTTCTAAAGAATCCTGATCGGGACTGCATTGTAATGGGCAGGGCGTATCAATTACCATCAGATGAATGTCCTGCTCGTTCCGTCTCGTCTCGTGAAATAGGGAATGAGAGTTTGTATAAAACTTATTATTCCTTGAATATATTTGCAGGAAATTTCGTATGAATTGTGTACGGCAAAAATAATGAGTTACTTCTTTCAGCGTTTTATAAAACTCAACCACTAAGAGTGTAATATAGGTGATGAAAGTCTTGTAAAGGAATGAATTTTTTCAAATTAATTCCTTTACAATTCTTTTTGATGTCATTTCTAATATACTAGATTCTAGACACCGCTTATACTAGATACAGCTTCGGAATCAAATTGCAAACTGAGAGAGAAGAAGTGGCACAAGAATCTCTCCCAGAATATTTTTTTGCCTTCTTTTTAACAAAATATACAGTTGTTATATTATGGAAAAACATGGCTCTCGCTACCCACACTCAATCATTTTTAATTCTTTCATCATTTTTCTTTATTTTCTTCATTCCTCTACTTAAAATACAAATACGCTCGTAATTCTAATTCTACATACATTTCAAAAAATCTAATGAAAAAACACTTCAACTTTCGCTGTTTATACACTTAAACAAAATTATCCAGATGCTAAAACAAGTGAGCAACTTAAAAATATTCACTCCAAAGTAAAAATTTCGCAGACTAAACTCACACTAAGTTGAACTCATTAACCCGCAGTATTTTATATTACTCGCCTTAGTTAAACTTTTAAAAACAGCAATGAAAACTTCGGAAGAATCGCACTAAAAGAATTTTACCGAAGCGGCAAATTTTGAGCTTTAAAATTACTGCACTGTGGCAATTAGTTGTGTTATTTATGATTCTGTTTCAATAATTGTTTTATAAGTATACTTGAGTACTTAGATCATTAATACGTCTAGACTCTAGGTAGACTATGACAGCTGTGAAAACGTTGACATAAATTGAGTTTAGAATTAACTTCTACATTGAGCAATGCACGTACACTAATACAAAATGTCATAAAAATCGCGGGTCTAAGACGTAGCTTGTCACGCACACTAAACTAATATTCCTGGTCTGTTTTTATCGGTTGTCTAACAGCAAGAGACTCAATATACGGCCGTTTTCAATAACGTATCTATCCTTAGTTTAACTTACTAGAGAAAGACAAATCTATCCTTTTACGCTTAGTTATATTTCAACAACCTATTGACAGATAGCATTGGACTATAATATTTGCTTAGTACTAAGACATTTTGTACGTCTAGATAGAGCTTCTTGTTGCTAGACAACCGATGAAAATAGGCCAAGTTTTTTACTTTAGTGTGCGACAAGCTATGTCTTACATTCGCGATTTGTATGTCAATTTATGTTAGTGTGCGTGCATTGCTCAAAATAAAAGTTAACTGTAAACCTCAATTATTTTCGACGTTTTCACAGCTGTCACACTCTATCTAGATAATATTTAATAATTTAAGTAATTATATTTGTGTATGTCTTGTATAGTCTTGTTAGACTGTTTTTATGTTATGATGTTTCATAGAAAACAAAACATAACAGTAGAAAATAAAACTTGTTTCAATCTTAAGCACCGATCACTACCATTAAAATTAGAAAACAAATACTCTAAGCTTATAAGGTAGACCACCAAGGTCTACCTTAACGTGATATTGCCTAACTTGTGGTATACCTTCCACAGAAGCCACAGTAGGATGAATAGAATGTAAAAATTTGATATATATGGTACTCGTTTGGTATAGGGGCTCCTGTTTCCGCAATCAAAAAAGGTTGGATCCATTTTGCGCGCAGTATTGGCGAGTTATTCCAACAAGCCCAGCCTTCCTTCCAGAAGTTCAGAACATTCCTGTGGTGTACTTTGGAGCAAGACCCACACAAGATCACACCGCACCCTTCGCGTACATCGTACAAGGATTACCCTTAAGGCGAAGAGTAAGCAGAAAACACGCAAACATGGTGTTTTTAGGCAAGTTTTGTGGTGAAAGTATAGCATTTCGAGCTATGAACATTACTTAATCCTGTTACACATATCCTTAAGTCTTATTTGTAGGTTGCTAATGCTTGCTGTTGGTTATAGTTAACACTGCCGAGCCTTTTTGAACTACCACTTTTCTTTGAAATTAAACAAGTTTTTTGGCATGGCGTGACGCATTTTTTTGGTACTTCTCTCAGATAAGTTATTCTTATAGCTTGTACTTTTTTGTGTAGGTTCATTTATTCAGATTAGTAGTGAATAACGAGGATTGTAAGCATATAAACTGTTTTCCACGCAAGAATTTTTAAAATATTGGCTTTGTTACATAGATGGCGGGCCGGCAGCCGTGAACTCATATCGCTCAAGGTCGCTGGCATTTAGTGTCGCCTTAACTTCTCACGTGCGCTGTTTACTGTGCTTTAACGCATGCCCTTGTCGAACATAGAAAAGGTTACAGTATTGATATAGCTATTGATAAACATGAAAATTTAAAGTCAAAGTCAAAGTCAAATAAGTAAGTAAAAGTCGCGCGCTAAAATCGCTCAGTATTCAATGGAATAGAAGCTTTGAAGGTTTTTTTTTGCTATCGAATGGAATCAAACAGCAAGAGCTTGTTAGTTTAATTCAAATATATACAAAACTAACTGGTGAGACTTATAGCCCCGTGGTTAGTGACCCTGCCTACTCAGAGATCCCGTGTTCGAATCCCGGCAGTGCACTCGATGATGAACATCAATGTTTGTTTCCAAGTCATGTATGTTTAAACGTATTTATGTATCTGTAAGTAAATATATTGTATTAAATATATCGTTGTCTTGCACCCATAGCTTTGCCTAGTTTGGGGAAAGATAATTATTTGTGTAAGTGTCAATATTATTATTATTATTTAGGTCATTTGAATTAAGTACTGAATCTTCTATATTATGTTCGGAAAAAGTAGAGCTAGTAATAAGAACATACAAGAAACTTTACGGCCACACTTTTCAATAAATTACCAATAACTTTTGACCAATTTAATGAAATCATCACAATATCTCTAATAACTGCGTTGAACAAAATTCTGTCGGATTAGATAGTAATTTAAATTTCTAAATAAAAATAATAACGAAGATGTTATTAATACTACCCCAGCTCGGATTAGTGGTGTTAATAATTATATGAATAACTAATTACTAAATGAATGTTAATTATTACGTTAAATATAATAATTTGCCTGACAAATATTTCAAATCAACAACCCCTCCCGAAGCAAATGAAGGCTGATATTTACCAAACTTATCTATACAACTCACGGAGAACATAACACAGCGTTAATCAGTAAGGGTCGTGTCACACTTAACCTGTTTTGCCAATTAGATTTTACTGATAGAGATGCCACAAACGTTCAAATTCAAATTCAGTTATTTTTATTCAAAATAGGAAGTGACATCACTTATTGAAAGTCAAAAACCCATTCCAAAAAGAATGCCCCAGACGTGAGAAGAACGGGCGCAACAAACTCAGCGGGCTTTTATTTATAAAAAAAAATTGTTGCAAAGTAATATCGTAGAATTAAAATTACTTTTATTATTTAATAGCCTTAGCGTGGTTGCTCCATTCCCAATCTGTGGTATCAGTGAGAAAGACATTTATGTTATAGTAATCTTTACCATACAAACGTTTTTGAATATCGTAATAGTTTTGTTTTGAACATCTTCTGGGATCTTGTAGTAAAAGCATATACATCGCCCTACAAAAGACTTCCTAACTCGATTTAGCCAAGTAGTAGGCATTATAAGTTTATGTCTGTTCCCGGTGTTAACATTAGGGTCATGACAGTTTCTAGCAAATTCACTTATATGTACATACTGAACATTATGATGAATAATATATTCAAAAGCAACAGCCACGATATTAATTTATTTTAATTTTTCTCTTAATGATTCTTTAGGGCCTAGGTTATAAATAACGCGAATAGCCCTCTTCTACAGTACAAATATTGTATTAATAACGGCAGCGTTGCCACATTACAATATACCATGGGCCATAATACTATGGAAATAACTAAAGTGAACTAGCTTAAGCCATAGACACAGAATATACTAGCATATAGAGTATTTAGACGACCTGAGAGCTCAATTATTCGTGCCCAATTTTGATTTGTCAAATTACGTTGGCTATATTAATATTCAAAAAACTATGAAGCTAATCCCCAGTCTAGCGATACTCTCTAAGAAAAAAGCGATTGTATGAAAGGCATAAAAAAGGCAAAAAAGGCATTTATTTTCTCAAAATTGATTCCTTTAGAATTCTTTTTGATGTCATTTCTAATAACTACTAGATACTACTACCGCTTCGGAAAAAAAAGGCGCTCTGAGAGAGAAGAAGGGGCGCAAGAAACTCTCCCAGCATTCTTTTTTGCGCTCTTTTCAATAAAAATATACAATATTTTACAGTCATTTCTATCGCTATAAAATAATCACAATCTAGTCCCAGGCTGTCCGATCATTTAGATATTCAGCAGTGGAGTAATAGGATTTACGACAGAGCCATTTTTTATAAAATATTTAAATTTATTTATAGATAATGCCTGAACAGTGGCTGGGACTTTATTATAGAAGTGTATACATTTATCCTTAAAGCTATTATGTATCTTATGAAGCCCACTAGAATTAGTTACAAGCAATCCCTTATTTCTAGTGTTATAATAATGAAAATCACTATTAAGAGCAAAAAGGTGACGATTTTTGTGAACGTATATTAAATTTTCATAAATGTACTGACAATGAACAGTCATAATATTTAAATGTCAAATGTACTGCACATTGCTAGATTGATAGAATATGACGGCCATAATCTTTTAAAAAACGGACAAAGCCGACATCCACTTACCACATTATTCTTCATCGCCAATCGCTATACTGTTATTACTATCTACTATTTCAAACTCACTGCACGTTTCATACTAAACTAAATTTCAATTTTTACTAGGGCAGTCCCGCCGCTTATTACATAGTATTTACCTCCTCTTTGTGCTAATGCGAAGGGTGGCTGACTGTTACTACTTGTGAATCAAAATCAGTTACAGTAGCAATAGTTTTCTTTAGAGATATTTTTTCGCCAGCATGTTTTTAAAGCTAGTATTTAGTAAGTACATAGGGTTCAAACTGAAAATCAACTTTTTTTATAGAAGAGAGAACAATCGCCTGGGTCACCTGGTGTTAAGTGATCACCGCCGCCCACATTCTCTTGCAACACCAGAAGAATCACAAGAGCGTTGCCGGCCTTTTTAGTGTACGCGTTTATTTGAAGATACCCATGATGTATAGAACTGGAAACACCATTTTCCACTACCACTACCAATTTTCCTGGGTAGTAGGTATAAGTTTATGTTTTCTGCTCGTGCTTAATGTGATTATCGAAGAATATAATGTACATGAGCAAGATACAATAAATTAAAAAAACTTAGTCGAATCCTAAGAACTTCTATTCTAGTTGGACTCCAAAAATTACAATAATTGTAACTAGAATTAGATTAATTAATAAGATTGTAAAAAAATTCGCAATTATTTTTATACTTTTTAGTGCATATTATATCTTTTGTTTTGGAATAGTGTTTTTGAAGTCGGTTGTTTTTTTTGTTAATTTTTTTTATCGTTCATCAAGTCCGTTTATCAACCGATTTCAAAAGGAGGAGGTTTATGAGGTACATGTTTGTAATGATGTCAAAACAACAACTAATTAACTTCGGTTATGTCTCAAAAAAGCGTTTTCATTATGTCTGTTTGCATTTTTTTTGCGGCTGATCTCCGGATTGCTTAAAATATTAAAGTAATTTATGTCATAATAAATGACTCGGACCGATTTTATGTAAAAAAGTAAATGTAGGTTACTTCTTAGTTATTTTTATGAGAAGTTGGAGTTATAGTTTCAAGCAAAAATTTAAATGCCATTACAATTCTATTAAAAAATAACCTGCATCGGCCGGGAATCGAACCCGGGCCGCCCGCGTGGCAGGCGAGCATTCTACCACTGAACCACCGATGCTTGTGTTGGTAGGTTAATTTATGTAATAAATTTAAATACATGACGATGTTATTCAGTTGATTTTAACACTTGTGTATACATAAATCCACACACGGAGACATAATATGTACACATATACAAATATACTCATACACACGAGAGACATTACTCTGCACTCTGTATATTTGGCTCGAATTCTTAGAGATCCAGTGCTCCGAACCGCTCGATCACTCAGGGTTGCGTACAGTAGACGTTTCGTTGTATGTATTCTATCGAATGTATCACTGGCAATGTTCTTTTTACATTATATATTTTTTATATTATATAATTTTACCAGCTGACCCAGCAAACGTTGTATTGCCGATTTTAAAATCGCGATACAAAAGTAACTGTTGATCGTAGATGGGTGAAAATTTGAAGTTGTATGTATTTTTAATGCTGACTCATAATCAAACAAATTTAAAAAAAAATGTCAAAAAAATAAAATAGCGTGGACCACCCTTTACATTTGGGGGATGAAAAATAGATGTTGTCCGATTCACAGACCTACCCAATATGCACTCAAAATTTCATGAGCATCAGTCAAGCCGTTTCGAAGGAGTTTAACTACAAACACCGCGACATGAGAACTTTGTATATTAGATTATTTTCATTGCCAATGTTTATGGTATCAGTAGACTTGGGGAATTGGATATCTATTTTATTGAATAAATCTGGCTTCTACGGTATCTAGAGAATACCAGCATTGAGAAGTAAACTTCCCAACATAATGCTGACTAGACACCATTTTGGTTCTGTAATGTCCATAATATAATAGTTATTATTCATAAGATTACTGTATTTTTGAACTAAATAAACCTAGAAAATTTATTGAAGGAGGTGTTCATTTGCGGAAACCCATAATTATATAAATGATTTGAGTTTAAACAATTTGACACGTGTTTCGCCTCTACACGAGGCAACCTCAGGACGTGTTGTTTCGCCAAAATCTAGCACGAGACTCAAATTAACACTAAAGAAAACACAAATCATTTATATACCAAATAAACCTTTTAATTATTATTATTATTAATTTCAAAGTTCTGTTTAACCTGCTTCCTGCCGCTATTATCCCCAGACACCACCATCTGGATATCTTGCATTTTTCTACGATTTTCAAGGCACTTTCTTCGACGTACAATCAAACTATGGAATGGGATTGCTAGTGCAGTGTTTCCAGGACAATACCACATGGGTGCCTTCAAAAAAGGGCGTTCACTGTCCTTAAAAGCCGGTAAAAATAGTTATTCAAAAATGTTTTTATATATACAAACTAGCTGACCCAGCAAACGTTCTATTGCCGATATTAAAATCGCGATACAAAAATAGTTGAGTTGATCGTAGATGGGTGAAAATTTGAAGTTGTATGTATTTTTTAATGCTGACTCATGATCAAACAAATTAAAAAAAAAATGGCGTGGACCACCCTTAACATTTAGGGGGTTGAAAAATAGATGTTGTCCGATTCTCAGACCTACCCAATATGCACTGAAAATTTCATGAGAATCGGTCAAGCCGTTTCGTAAGACTTTAACTACAAACACCGCGACATGAGAATTTTATGTATTAGATATAATCATATACGGATTGATCACGTTCGACCACCTAGAAAGTCGTAAGGATTATATTATAAAGGCCATGTTACTTTTGCACCAACATAAGTAGGTAGGTACTCGGCAAATATCTTGGTTATATAATATTCAAGCAAATAAGCAAAGAAACAGTTGCGGTAATGTTATGAACATATTGATCATTAACACACATATATCTAATATATAAAATTCTCGTGTCATGGTGTTAAACTTTGAACTCCTCCGAAACGGCTTGACCGATTCTCATGAAATTTTGAGTGCATATTGAGTAGGTCTGAGAATCGGACAACATCTATTTTTCATCCCCCTAAATGTTAAGGGTAGTCCACACGAAATTTATTTATTTAATTTTTTTTACATTATTTTTTAAATCTGTTTGATTATGTTTGATATTTAAAAGTACATACAACTTCAAATTTTCACCTATCTACGATCAACAGTTACTTTTGTATCGCGATTTTTATATCGGCAATACAACGTTTGCTGGGTCAGCTAGTAATATATAAATATTAATGATGATATTGTAAAATTTGGAGTTTTCTATATTAATAAACGGATAGCGGTATTTTTTATGAAAATAAGGGATAGACGAGCAGGACGTTCAGTCGATGGTAATTACCATTACCATCGACTGAACGCCCTGCCCATACAATCAGTGCCGCTCAGGATTATTAAAAACCCAAAAATTCTGATTGAGTACAACTGCTCTCGTCACCTTGACACATGAGATGTCATGTCTCATTTGCCCAGTAATTTTACTAGCTACGGCGCCCTCCAGACCGAAACATAGTAATGCTTACACATGCCTATCTCTGCCGTGAAGCAAAAAGGCGCCGTACCCATAATCTAGCCGGCATCCGGTGCAAACGAGCCTCCCACTGGTAAAGTTCGTTCGGTTCGGCTATACTACGATGAACCGATAACCGATCGGAACACTTGACTTATTATTACTTTACGACGCTGTACATGAAATATCCCACCATATGTGTCTGCAGCCTAACTCATAAACCACTAAAATGGCGCAGTCAAACAATCGGCGGGTGGATTGTAGGGTTCGGTCGTTGGCGCGACTCGCGTCGGAAAACAAATGAATAGTATGTAAATGAACCGGTGATTAGTGCACGCTCCTGATCGAATTATGGATTAACGAGTCAGCGAGGTTTTGATCCCGGTGCATATTCAAATATCGAACGTGATTAATATTTGTGTGAGAGGATTATAAATCAATTATCGTAAATGTGATTATTTTTTTGGTCCATCTTATAAGCTTTCAGCAGCTTTGGATGCGCCACTATTATTTCTTTATTTTGGCAATTTATAGCGCCGAAGATTTCTGTAGATATAGAAATACCATACACAACAGACGGATGTCATCTGAGAGGCGAAATGTATGACAGTTGTCTCTTGCGTCGCCAAACGGCTGTTCCCAATATTCAGTCTATCTCCGGTTGTGGCTTACTTGAGATAAAAAATCATAAATATTGTGGACTTTTCTGTCCCAATAAGCTTATCGACGGTAACTCACCTTATCCGTACACGCCGCCTGTCAATGGGACGACGAATAGCTTACCAGCAATAGAAGTTTGTATGGAAATTGCAATTCACGCGTCCCAATATAAGGCGATAAGAATGACTTATCATCGAGCAACATAGTTTTCACGCATAACCGCAATATACGCATATATATAAGCTTAATATTTTAAGCAAATTCTTTAAAAGACCTAATCGTTAAGTTCTCGGTGTAACGCCAAGCAAAATCCCATTTTCTACACAAGCTAAGAGGAAGTAACACGCACCTTAGCACCAGGAGTTCCTAGAGGACTAAGTGGGGTCCCCAGCTGCAGACCATCGCGCCTATGAATCTCAGAGTACGTCGGCCTATTATTTAGCAGTAACTGATTGAAATTTGAATACTATATGTTAATATATACGCTATATATACGCTAATACAAGCTTATTGGTTGAAATATCTACAAAGTGTGTTATTATTGTTGGAACTATACTGATAAATATTTGTGTGAGAGGATTATAAATCAATTATCGCAAATGTGATTATTTTTGGGTCCATCTTATAAGCTTTCAGCAGCTTATTGGCACGGACTAGTAAAAATAATAAGGAATCAGTGTCACCTTACATAACAGTGTAGCACCAAAACAAGCCGGTAAACGTGTAAATACATAACCCCACACACACACTTACATTACTACAGGCCGATAGGCGGCCTTTATGAGAATTGTCATTGT